>NW_026599595.1:830000-847500 GCF_023634155.1 Falco peregrinus | reverse complement strand
TAACCCTAACCCTAACCCTAACCCTAACCCTAACCCTAAACCTAACCCTGACCCTAAGAGGCCTAACCGAAAACGGAACTCCAAACCTCAGCTGTGCATGGCATGCAGTTAACACTAACCCTAACCCTAACCCTAACCCCAACCCTAACCCTAACCTTAACCCTAACCCTAACCCTAAGTGACCTAACCCTAAACGCAACTCTAAACCTCAGCTGTGCATGGCATGTACGTAACTCTAACCCTAACCCTAACCCTAACCCTAACCCTAACCCTAACCCTAACCCTAACCCTAACCCTAACCCTAATCCTGACCCTAAGGGTCCTAACCCTTAACGGAACTCTAAACCTCAGCTGTGCATGGCATGTACGTAACCCTAACCCTAACCCTAACCCTTAGAGGCCTAACCCTAAATGCAACTCTAAACCTCAGCTGTGCATGGCATGTACGTAACCCTAACCCTAACCCTAACCCTAACCCTAACCCTGACCCTAAGAGGCCGAACCCAAAACGGAACTCTAAACGTCAGCTGTGCATGGCATGTACCTAACCCTAACCCTAACCCTAACCCTAACCCTAACCCTAACCCTAACCCTAACCCTAATCCTAAACCTAACCCTAACCCTGACTTTAAGAGTCCTAACCCTAGACGCAACTCTAAACCTCAGCTGTTCATGGCAGGTACATAACCCTAAACCTAACCCTAACCCTAACCCTAACCCTAACCCTAACCCGAACCCTAATCCTGACCCTAAGAGGCCTAACCCTTGACGGAACTCTAAACCTCAGCTGTGCATGGCATGTACCTAACCCTAACCCTAACCCTAACCCTAACCCTAACCCTAACCCTAACCCTAACCCTAACCCTAATCCTGACCCTAAGAGGCCTAACCCAAAACGCAACTCTAAACCTCAGCTGTGCATGGCATGTACGTAACCCTAACCCTAACCCTAACCCTAACCCTAACCCTAACCCTAACCCTGACCCTAAGAGGCCTAACCCAAAACGGAACTCCAAACCTCAGCTGTGCATGGCATGCAGTTAACACTAACCCTAACCCTAACCCTAACCTTAACCCTAACCCTAACCTTAACCCTAACCCTAACCCTAAGTGACCTAACCCAAAACGCAACTCTAAACCTCAGCTGTGCATGGCATGCTCTTAACCCTAACCCTAACCCTAACCCTAACCTTAACCCTAACCCTAAGAGGCCTAACCCTAAACGCAACTCTAAACCTCAGCTGTGCATGGCATGTACGTAACTCTAACCCTACACCCTAACCCTAACCCTAACCCTAACCCTAACCCTAACCCTAACCCTAACCCTAACCCTAATCCTGACTCTAAGGGTCCTAACCCTTAACGGAACTCTAAACCTCAGCTGTGCATGGCATGTACATAACCCTAACCCTAACCCTAACCCTAAGAGGCCTAACCCTAAATGCAACTCCAAACCTCAGCTGTGCATGGCATGTACGTAACCCTAACCCTAACCCTAACCCTAACCCTAACCCTAACCCTAACCCTAACCCTAACCCTAACCCTGACCCTAAGAGGCCGAACCCAAAACGGAACTCTAAACGTCAGCTGTGCATGGCATGTACCTAATCCTAACCCTAACCCTAACCCTAACCCTAACCCTAACCCTAACCCTAATCCTAAACCTAACCCTAACCCTGACTTTAAGAGTCCTAACCCTAGACGCAACTCTAAACCTCAGCTGTTCATGGCAGGTACATAACCCTAAACCTAACCCTAACCCTAACCCTAACCCTAACCCTAACCCGAACCATAATCCTGTCCCTAAGAGGCCTAACCCTTGACGGAACTCTAAACCTCAGCTGTGCATGGCATGTACCTAACCCTAACCCTAACCCTAACCCTAACCCTAACCCTAACCCTAACCCTAACCCTAACCCTAACCCTAACCCTAACCCTGACCCTAAGAGGCCTAACCCAAAACGGAACTCTAAACCTCAGCTGTGCATGGCATGCAGTTAACCCTAATCCTAACCCTAACTGTAACCCTAACCCTAACCCTAATCCTAACCTTAACCCTAACCCTAATCCTACGAGGCCTAACCTTAAACGCAACTCTAAACCTCAGCTGTGCATGGCATGCACTTAACCGTAACCGTAACCGTAACCGTAACCGTAACCGTAACCCTAACCCTAACCCTAACCCTAACCCTAACCCTAACCCTAACCCGAACCCTAAGAGGCCTAACCCTAAACGCAACTCTAAACCTCAGCTGTGCATGGCATGTACGTAACCCTAACCCTAACCCTAAACCTAACCCTAACCCTGACCCTAAGAGGCCTAACACAAAACGGAACTCTAAACCTCAGCTGTGCATGGCATGCACTTAACCCTAACCCTAACCCTAACCCTAACCCTAACCCTAACCCTAACCCTAACACTAACCCTAATCCTGACTCTAAGGGTCCTAACCCTTGACGGAACTCTAAACCTCAGCTGTGCATGGCATGTACCTAACCCTAACCCTAACCCTAACCCTAACCCTAATCCTAAACCTAACCCTAATCCTGACCCTAAGATTCCTAACCCTAGACGGAACTCTAAACCTCATCTGTGCATGGCAGGTACATAACCCTAACCCTAACCCTAACCCTAACGCTAACCCTAACCCTAAACCTAACCCTAACCCTGACCCTAAGAGGCCTAACCCTAAACGCAACTCTAAACCTCAGCTGTGCATGGCATGTACGTAACCCTAACCCTAGCCCTAACCCTAACCCTGACCCTAAGAGGCCTAACCCAAAACGGAACTCTAAACCTCAGCTGTGCATGGCATGCACTTAACCCTAACCCTAACCCTAACCCTAACCCTAACCCTAACCCTAGCCCTAACCCTAACCCTAACCCTGACCCTAAGAGGCCTAACCCAAAACGGAACTCTAAACCTCAGCTGTGCATGGCATGCAGTTAACACTAACCCTAACCCTAACCCTAACCCTAACCCTAACCCTAACCCTAACCCTAACCCTAGCCCTAACCCTAACCCTAACCCTAACCCTAACCCTAACCCGAACCATAATCCTGACCCTAAGAGGCCTAACCCTTGACGGAACTCTAAACCTCAGCTGTGCATGGCATGTACCTAACCCTAACCCTAACCCTAACCCTAACCCTAACCCTAACCCTAACCCTAACCCTAACCCTAACCCTGACCCTAAGAGGCCTAACCCAAAACGGAACTCTAAACCTCAGCTGTGCATGGCATGCAGTTAACCCTAATCCTAACCCTAACTGTAACCCTAACCCTAACCCTAATCCTAACCTTAACCCTAACCCTAATCCTACGAGGCCTAACCTTAAACGCAACTCTAAACCTCAGCTGTGCATGGCATGCACTTAACCGTAACCGTAACCGTAACCGTAACCGTAACCGTAACCCTAACCCTAACCCTAACCCTAACCCTAACCCTAACCCTAACCCGAACCCTAAGAGGCCTAACCCTAAACGCAACTCTAAACCTCAGCTGTGCATGGCATGTACGTAACCCTAACCCTAACCCTAAACCTAACCCTAACCCTGACCCTAAGAGGCCTAACACAAAACGGAACTCTAAACCTCAGCTGTGCATGGCATGCACTTAACCCTAACCCTAACCCTAACCCTAACCCTAACCCTAACCCTAACCCTAACCCTAACACTAACCCTAATCCTGACTCTAAGGGTCCTAACCCTTGACGGAACTCTAAACCTCAGCTGTGCATGGCATGTACATAACCCTAACCCTAACCCTAACCCTAACCCTAACCCTAACCCTGACCCTAAGAGGCCGGACCCAAAACGGAACTCTAAACCTCAGCTGTGCATGGCATGTACCTAACCCTAACCCTAACCCTAACCCTAACCCTAATCCTAAACCTAACCCTAATCCTGACCCTAAGATTCCTAACCCTAGACGGAACTCTAAACGTCAGCTGTGCATGGCATGTACCTAACCCTAACCCTAACCCTAACCCTAACCCTAATCCTAAACCTAACCCTAACCCTGACTTTAAGAGTCCTAACCCTAGACGCAACTCTAAACCTCAGCTGTTCATGGCAGGTACATAACCCTAACCCTAACCCTAACCCTAACCCTAACCCTAACCCTAACCCGAACCCTAATCCTGACCCTAAGAGGCCTAACCCTTGACGGAACTCTAAACCTCAGCTGTGCATGGCATGTACCTAACCCTAACCCTAACCCTAACCCTAACCCTAACCCTAACCCTAACCCTAACCCTAACCCTAACCCTAATCCTGACCCTAAGAGGCCTAACCCAAAACGCAACTCTAAACCTCAGCTGTGCATGGCATGTACGTAACCCTAACCCTAACCCTAACCCTAACCCTAACCCTAACCCTAACCCTGACCCTAAGAGGCCTAACCCAAAACGGAACTCCAAACCTCAGCTGTGCATGGCATGCAGTTAACACTAACCCTAACCCTAACCCTAACCTTAACCCTAACCCTAACCCTAACCCTAACACTAAACCTAATCCTGACTCTAAGGGTCCTAACCCTTGACGGAACTCTAAACCTCAGCTGTGCATGGCATGTACATAACCCTAACCCTAACCCTAACCCTAACCCTAATCCTAAACCTAACCCTAATCCTGACCCTAAGATTCCTAACGCTAGACGGAACTCTAAACCTCAGCTGTGCATGGCAGGTACATAACCCTAACCCTAACCCTAACCCTAACGCTAACCCTAACCCTAAACCTAACCCTAACCCTGACCCTAAGAGGCCTAACCCTAAACGCAACTCTAAACCTCAGCTGTGCATGGCATGCACTTAACCCTAACCCTAACCCTAACCCTAACCCTAACCCTAACCCTAGCCCTAACCCTAACCCTAACCCTGACCCTAAGAGGCCTAACCCAAAACGGAACTCTAAACCTCAGCTGTGCATGGCATGCAGTTAACACTAACCCTAACCCTAACCCTAACCCTAACCCTAACCCTAACCCTAACCCTAACCCTAACCCTAACCCTAACCCTAACCCTAACCCTAACCCTAATCTTAACCTAACCCTAACCCTGACTTTAAGAGTCCTAACCCTAGACGCAACTCTAAACCTCAGCTGTTCATGGCAGGTACATAACCCTAACCCTAACCCTAACCCTAACCCTAACCCTAACCCTAACCCGAACCCTAATCCTGACCCTAAGAGGCCTAACCCTTGACGGAACTCTAAACCTCAGCTGTGCATGGCATGTACCTAACCCTAACCCTAACCCTAACCCTAACCCTAACCCTAACCCTAACCCTAACCCTAACCCTAACCCTAATCCTGACCCTAAGAGGCCTAACCCAAAACGCAACTCTAAACCTCAGCTGTGCATGGCATGTACGTAACCCTAACCCTAACCCTAACCCTAACCCTAACCCTAACCCTAACCCTGACCCTAAGAGGCCTAACCCAAAACGGAACTCCAAACCTCAGCTGTGCATGGCATGCAGTTAACACTAACCCTAACCCTAACCCTAACCTTAACCCTAACCCTAACCTTAACCCTAACCCTAACCCTAAGTGACCTAACCCAAAACGCAACTCTAAACCTCAGCTGTGCATGGCATGCTCTTAACCCTAACCCTAACCCTAACCCTAACCTTAACCCTAACCCTAACCCTAAGTGACCTAACCCTAAACGCAACTCTAAACCTCAGCTGTGCATGGCATGTACGTAACTCTAACCCTACACCCTAACCCTAACCCTAACCCTAACCCTAACCCTAACCCTAACCCTAACCCTAACCCTAATCCTGACTCTAAGGGTCCTAACCCTTAACGGAACTCTAAACCTCAGCTGTGCATGGCATGTACATAACCCTAACCCTAACCCTAACCCTAAGAGGCCTAACCCTAAATGCAACTCCAAACCTCAGCTGTGCATGGCATGTACGTAACCCTAACCCTAACCCTAACCCTAACCCTAACCCTGACCCTAAGAGGCCGAACCCAAAACGGAACTCTAAACGTCAGCTGTGCATGGCATGTACCTAATCCTAACCCTAACCCTAACCCTAACCCTAACCCTAACCCTAACCCTAATCCTAAACCTAACCCTAACCCTGACTTTAAGAGTCCTAACCCTAGACGCAACTCTAAACCTCAGCTGTTCATGGCAGGTACATAACCCTAA
This sequence comes from Falco peregrinus, assembly GCF_023634155.1. NCBI lineage: Eukaryota > Metazoa > Chordata > Aves > Falconiformes > Falconidae > Falco > Falco peregrinus. The sequence goes on along the minus strand of NW_026599595.1, from coordinate 841,331 downwards.
ACCTAACCCTAACCCTAACCCTAACCCTAACCCGAACCATAATCCTGACCCTAAGAGGCCTAACCCTTGACGGAACTCTAAACCTCAGCTGTGCATGGCATGTACCTAACCCTAACCCTAACCCTAACCCTAACCCTAACCCTAACCCTAACCCTAACCCTAACCCTAACCCTGACCCTAAGAGGCCTAACCCAAAACGGAACTCTAAACCTCAGCTGTGCATGGCATGCAGTTAACCCTAACCCTAACCCTAACTCTAACCCTAACCCTAACCCTAACCTTAACCCTAACCCTAATCCTACGAGGCCTAACCTTAAACGCAACTCTAAACCTCAGCTGTGCATGGCATGCACTTAACCGTAACCGTAACCGTAACCGTAACCGTAACCGTAACCCTAACCCTAACCCTAACCCTAACCCTAACCCTAACCCTAACCCGAACCCTAAGAGGCCTAACCCTAAACGCAACTCTAAACCTCAGCTGTGCATGGCATGTACGTAACCCTAACCCTAACCCTAAACCTAACCCTAACCCTGACCCTAAGAGGCCTAACACAAAACGGAACTCTAAACCTCAGCTGTGCATGGCATGCACTTAACCCTAACCCTAACCCTAACCCTAACCCTAACCCTAACCCTAACCCTAACCCTAACACTAACCCTAATCCTGACTCTAAGGGTCCTAACCCTTGACGGAACTCTAAACCTCAGCTGTGCATGGCATGTACATAACCCTAACCCTAACCCTAACCCTAACCCTAACCCTAACCCTGACCCTAAGAGGCCGGACCCAAAACGGAACTCTAAACGTCAGCTGTGCATGGCATGTACCTAACCCTAACCCTAACCCTAACCCTAACCCTAATCCTAAACCTAACCCTAATCCTGACCCTAAGATTCCTAACCCTAGACGGAACTCTAAACCTCATCTGTGCATGGCAGGTACATAACCCTAACCCTAACCCTAACCCTAACGCTAACCCTAACCCTAAACCTAACCCTAACCCTGACCCTAAGAGGCCTAACCCTAAACGCAACTCTAAACCTCAGCTGTGCATGGCATGTACGTAACCCTAACCCTAGCCCTAACCCTAACCCTGACCCTAAGAGGCCTAACCCAAAACGGAACTCTAAACCTCAGCTGTGCATGGCATGCACTTAACCCTAACCCTAACCCTAACCCTAACCCTAACCCTAACCCTAGCCCTAACCCTAACCCTAACCCTGACCCTAAGAGGCCTAACCCAAAACGGAACTCTAAACCTCAGCTGTGCATGGCATGCAGTTAACACTAACCCTAACCCTAACCCTAACCCTAACCCTAACCCTAACCCTAACCCTAACCCTAGCCCTAACCCTAACCCTAATCCTAACCCTAACCCTAACCCGAACCATAATCCTGACCCTAAGAGGCCTAACCCTTGACGGAACTCTAAACCTCAGCTGTGCATGGCATGTACCTAACCCTAACCCTAACCCTAACCCTAACCCTAACCCTAACCCTAACCCTAACCCTAACCCTAACCCTAACCCTGACCCTAAGAGGCCTAACCCAAAACGGAACTCTAAACCTCAGCTGTGCATGGCATGCAGTTAACCCTAATCCTAACCCTAACTGTAACCCTAACCCTAACCCTAATCCTAACCTTAACCCTAACCCTAATCCTACGAGGCCTAACCTTAAACGCAACTCTAAACCTCAGCTGTGCATGGCATGCACTTAACCGTAACCGTAACCGTAACCGTAACCGTAACCGTAACCCTAACCCTAACCCTAACCCTAACCCTAACCCTAACCCTAACCCGAACCCTAAGAGGCCTAACCCTAAACGCAACTCTAAACCTCAGCTGTGCATGGCATGTACGTAACCCTAACCCTAACCCTAAACCTAACCCTAACCCTGACCCTAAGAGGCCTAACACAAAACGGAACTCTAAACCTCAGCTGTGCATGGCATGCACTTAACCCTAACCCTAACCCTAACCCTAACCCTAGCCCTAACCCTAACCCTAACCCTAATCCTGACTCTAAGGGTCCTAACCCTTGACGGAACTCTAAACCTCCAGCTGTGCATGGCATGTACATAACCCTAACCCTAACCCTAACCCTAACCCTAACCCTAACCCTGACCCTAAGAGGCCGGACCCAAAACGGAACTCTAAACGTCAGCTGTGCATGGCATGTACCTAACCCTAACCCTAACCCTAACCCTAACCCTAATCCTAAACCTAACCCTAATCCTGACCCTAAGATTCCTAACCCTAGACGGAACTCTAAACGTCAGCTGTGCATGGCATGTACCTAACCCTAACCCTAACCCTAACCCTAACCCTAATCCTAAACCTAACCCTAACCCTGACTTTAAGAGTCCTAACCCTAGACGCAACTCTAAACCTCAGCTGTTCATGGCAGGTACATAACCCTAACCCTAACCCTAACCCTAACCCTAACCCTAACCCTAACCCGAACCCTAATCCTGACCCTAAGAGGCCTAACCCTTGGCGGAACTCTAAACCTCAGCTGTGCATGGCATGTACCTAACCCTAACCCTAACCCTAACCCTAACCCTAACCCTAACCCTAACCCTAACCCTAACCCTAACCCTAACCCTAATCCTGACCCTAAGAGGCCTAACCCAAAACGCAACTCTAAACCTCAGCTGTGCATGGCATGTACGTAACCCTAACCCTAACCCTAACCCTAACCCTAACCCTAACCCTAACCCTGACCCTAAGAGGCCTAACCCAAAACGGAACTCCAAACCTCAGCTGTGCATGGCATGCAGTTAACACTAACCCTAACCCTAACCCTAACCTTAACCCTAACCCTAACCCTAACCCTAACACTAACCCTAATCCTGACTCTAAGGGTCCTAACCCTTGAGGGAACTCTAAACCTCAGCTGTGCATGGCATGTACATAACCCTAACCCTAACCCTAACCCTAACCCTAACCCTAACCCTGACCCTAAGAGGCCGGACCCAAAACGGAACTCTAAACGTCAGCTGTGCATGGCATGTACCTAACCCTAACCCTAACCCTAACCCTAACCCTAATCCTAAACCTAACCCTAATCCTGACCCTAAGATTCCTAACGCTAGACGGAACTCTAAACCTCAGCTGTGCATGGCAGGTACATAACCCTAACCCTAACCCTAACCCTAACGCTAACCCTAACCCTAAACCTAACCCTAACCCTGACCCTAAGAGGCCTAACCCTAAACGCAACTCTAAACCTCAGCTGTGCATGGCATGTACGTAACCCTAACCCTAGCCCTAACCCTAACCCTGACCCTAAGAGGCCTAACCCAAAACGGAACTCTAAACCTCAGCTGTGCATGGCATGCACTTAACCCTAACCCTAACCCTAACCCTAACCCTAACCCTAACCCTAGCCCTAACCCTAACCCTAACCCTGACCCTAAGAGGCCTAACCCAAAACGGAACTCTAAACCTCAGCTGTGCATGGCATGCAGTTAACACTAACCCTAACCCTAACCCTAACCCTAACCCTAACCCTAACCCTAACCCTAACCCTAGCCCTAACCCTAACCCTAACCCTAACCCTAACCCTAATCTTAACCTAACCCTAACCCTGACTTTAAGAGTCCTAACCCTAGACGCAACTCTAAACCTCAGCTGTTCATGGCAGGTACATAACCCTAAACCTAACCCTAACCCTAACCCTAACCCTAACCCTAACCCGAACCCTAATCCTGACCCTAAGAGGCCTAACCCTTGACGGAACTCTAAACCTCAGCTGTACATGGCATGTACCTAACCCTAACCCTAACCCTAACCCTAACCCTAACCCTAACCCTAACCCTAACCCTAATCCTAAACCTAACCCTAACCCTGACTTTAAGAGTCCTAACCCTAGACGCAACTCTAAACCTCAGCTGTTCATGGCAGGTACATAACCCTAACCCTAACCCTAACCCTAACCCTAACCCTAACCCGAACCCTAATCCTGACCCTAAGAGGCCTAACCCTTGACGGAACTCTAAACCTCAGCTGTGCATGGCATGTACCTAACCCTAACCCTAACCCTAACCCTAACCCTAACCCTAACCCTAACCCTAACCCTAACCCTAACCCTAATCCTGACCCTAAGAGGCCTAACCCAAAACGCAACTCTAAACCTCAGCTGTGCATGGCATGTACGTAACCCTAACCCTAACCCTAACCCTAACCCTAACCCTAACCCTAACCCTGACCCTAAGAGGCCTAACCCAAAACGGAACTCCAAACCTCAGCTGTGCATGGCATGCAGTTAACACTAACCCTAACCCTAACCCTAACCTTAACCCTAACCCTAACCTTAACCCTAACCCTAACCCTAAGTGACCTAACCCAAAACGCAACTCTAAACCTCAGCTGTGCATGGCATGCTCTTAACCCTAACCCTAACCCTAACCCTAACCTTAACCCTAACCCTAAGAGGCCTAACCCTAAACGCAACTCTAAACCTCAGCTGTGCATGGCATGTACGTAACTCTAACCCTACACCCTAACCCTAACCCTAACCCTAACCCTAACCCTAACCCTAACCCTAACCCTAACCCTAATCCTGACTCTAAGGGTCCTAACCCTTAACGGAACTCTAAACCTCAGCTGTGCATGGCATGTACATAACCCTAACCCTAACCCTAACCCTAAGAGGCCTAACCCTAAATGCAACTCCAAACCTCAGCTGTGCATGGCATGTACGTAACCCTAACCCTAACCCTAACCCTAACCCTAACCCTGACCCTAAGAGGCCGAACCCAAAACGGAACTCTAAACGTCAGCTGTGCATGGCATGTACCTAACCCTAACCCTAACCCTAACCCTAACCCTAACCCTAACCCTAACCCTAATCCTAAACCTAACCCTAACCCTGACTTTAAGAGTCCTAACCCTAGACGCAACTCTAAACCTCAGCTGTTCATGGCAGGTACATAACCCTAAACCTAACCCTAACCCTAACCCTAACCCTAACCCTAACCCGAACCATAATCCTGACCCTAAGAGGCCTAACCCTTGACGGAACTCTAAACCTCAGCTGTGCATGGCATGTACCTAACCCTAACCCTAACCCTAACCCTAACCCTAACCCTAACCCTAACCCTAACCCTAACCCTGACCCTAAGAGGCCTAACCCAAAACGGAACTCTAAACCTCAGCTGTGCATGGCATGCAGTTAACCCTAACCCTAACCCTAACTCTAACCCTAACCCTAACCCTAACCTTAACCCTAACCCTAATCCTACGAGGCCTAACCTTAAACGCAACTCTAAACCTCAGCTGTGCATGGCATGCACTTAACCGTAACCGTAACCGTAACCGTAACCGTAACCGTAACCCTAACCCTAACCCTAACCCTAACCCTAACCCTAACCCTAACCCGAACCCTAAGAGGCCTAACCCTAAACGCAACTCTAAACCTCAGCTGTGCATGGCATGTACGTAACCCTAACCCTAACCCTAAACCTAACCCTAACCCTGACCCTAAGAGGCCTAACACAAAACGGAACTCTAAACCTCAGCTGTGCATGGCATGCAGTTAACACTAACCCTAACCCTAACCCTAACCCTAACCCTAACCCTAACCCTAACCCTAACCCTAGCCCTAACCCTAACCCTAACCCTAACCCTAACCCTAATCTTAACCTAACCCTAACCCTGACTTTAAGAGTCCTAACCCTAGACGCAACTCTAAACCTCAGCTGTTCATGGCAGGTACATAACCCTAAACCTAACCCTAACCCTAACCCTAACCCTAACCCTAACCCGAACCCTAATCCTGACCCTAAGAGGCCTAACCCTTGACGGAACTCTAAACCTCAGCTGTACATGGCATGTACCTAACCCTAACCCTAACCCTAACCCTAACCCTAACCCTAACCCTAACCCTAACCCTAATCCTAAACCTAACCCTAACCCTGACTTTAAGAGTCCTAACCCTAGACGCAACTCTAAACCTCAGCTGTTCATGGCAGGTACATAACCCTAACCCTAACCCTAACCCTAACCCTAACCCTAACCCTAACCCGAACCCTAATCCTGACCCTAAGAGGCCTAACCCTTGACGGAACTCTAAACCTCAGCTGTGCATGGCATGTACCTAACCCTAACCCTAACCCTAACCCTAACCCTAACCCTAACCCTAACCCTAACCCTAACCCTAACCCTAATCCTGACCCTAAGAGGCCTAACCCAAAACGCAACTCTAAACCTCAGCTGTGCATGGCATGTACGTAACCCTAACCCTAACCCTAACCCTAACCCTAACCCTAACCCTAACCCTGACCCTAAGAGGCCTAACCCAAAACGGAACTCCAAACCTCAGCTGTGCATGGCATGCAGTTAACACTAACCCTAACCCTAACCCTAACCTTAACCCTAACCCTAACCCTAACCCTAACACTAACCCTAATCCTGACTCTAAGGGTCCTAACCCTTGACGGAACTCTAAACCTCAGCTGTGCATGGCATGTACATAACCCTAACCCTAACCCTAACCCTAACCCTAACCCTAACCCTGACCCTAAGAGGCCGGACCCAAAACGGAACTCTAAACGTCAGCTGTGCATGGCATGTACCTAACCCTAACCCTAACCCTAACCCTAACCCTAATCCTAAACCTAACCCTAATCCTGACCCTAAGATTCCTAACCCTAGACGGAACTCTAAACCTCAGCTGTGCATGGCAGGTACATAACCCTAACCCTAACCCTAACCCTAACGCTAACCCTAACCCTAAACCTAACCCTAACCCTGACCCTAAGAGGCCTAACCCTAAACGCAACTCTAAACCTCAGCTGTGCATGGCATGTACGTAACCCTAACCCTAGCCCTAACCCTAACCCTGACCCTAAGAGGCCTAACCCAAATCGGAACTCTAAACCTCAGCTGTGCATGGCATGCACTTAACCCTAACCCTAACCCTAACCCTAACCCTAACCCTAACCCTAGCCCTAACCCTAACCCTAACCCTGACCCTAAGAGGCCTAACCCAAAACGGAACTCTAAACCTCAGCTGTGCATGGCATGCAGTTAACACTAACCCTAACCCTAACCCTAACCCTAACCCTAACCCTAACCCTAACCCTAACCCTAGCCCTAACCCTAACCCTAACCCTAACCCTAACCCTAATCTTAACCTAACCCTAACCCTGACTTTAAGAGTCCTAACCCTAGACGCAACTCTAAACCTCAGCTGTTCATGGCAGGTACATAACCCTAAACCTAACCCTAACCCTAACCCTAACCCTAACCCTAACCCGAACCCTAATCCTGACCCTAAGAGGCCTAACCCTTGACGGAACTCTAAACCTCAGCTGTACATGGCATGTACCTAACCCTAACCCTAACCCTAACCCTAACCCTAACCCTAACCCTAACCCTAACCCTAATCCTAAACCTAACCCTAACCCTGACTTTAAGAGTCCTAACCCTAGACGCAACTCTAAACCTCAGCTGTTCATGGCAGGTACATAACCCTAACCCTAACCCTAACCCTAACCCTAACCCGAACCCTAACCCGAACCCTAATCCTGACCCTAAGAGGCCTAACCCTTGACGGAACTCTAAACCTCAGCTGTGCATGGCATGTACCTAACCCTAACCCTAACCCTAACCCTAACCCTAACCCTAACCCTAACCCTAACCCTAACCCTAACCCTAACCCTAATCCTGACCCTAAGAGGCCTAACCCAAAACGCAACTCTAAACCTCAGCTGTGCATGGCATGTACGTAACCCTAACCCTAACCCTAACCCTAACCCTAACCCTAACCCTAACCCTGACCCTAAGAGGCCTAACCCAAAACGGAACTCCAAACCTCAGCTGTGCATGGCATGCAGTTAACACTAACCCTAACCCTAACCCTAACCTTAACCCTAACCCTAACCTTAACCCTAACCCTAACCCTAAGTGACCTAACCCAAAACGCAACTCTAAACCTCAGCTGTGCATGGCATGCTCTTAACCCTAACCCTAACCCTAACCCTAACCTTAACCCTAACCCTAAGAGGCCTAACCCTAAACGCAACTCTAAACCTCAGCTGTGCATGGCATGTACGTAACTCTAACCCTACACCCTAACCCTAACCCTAACCCTAACCCTAACCCTAACCCTAACCCTAACCCTAACCCTAATCCTGACTCTAAGGGTCCTAACCCTTAACGGAACTCTAAACCTCAGCTGTGCATGGCATGTACATAACCCTAACCCTAACCCTAACCCTAAGAGGCCTAACCCTAAATGCAACTCCAAACCTCAGCTGTGCATGGCATGTACGTAACCCTAACCCTAACCCTAACCCTAACCCTAACCCTGACCCTAAGAGGCCGAACCCAAAACGGAACTCTAAACGTCAGCTGTGCATGGCATGTACCTAACCCTAACCCTAACCCTAACCCTAACCCTAACCCTAACCCTAACCCTAATCCTAAACCTAACCCTAACCCTGACTTTAAGAGTCCTAACCCTAGACGCAACTCTAAACCTCAGCTGTTCATGGCAGGTACATAACCCTAAACCTAACCCTAACCCTAACCCTAACCCTAACCCTAACCCGAACCATAATCCTGACCCTAAGAGGCCTAACCCTTGACGGAACTCTAAACCTCAGCTGTGCATGGCATGTACCTAACCCTAACCCTAACCCTAACCCTAACCCTAACCCTAACCCTAACCCTAACCCTAACCCTAACCCTGACCCTAAGAGGCCTAACCCAAAACGGAACTCTAAACCTCAGCTGTGCATGGCATGCAGCTAACCCTAACCCTAACCCTAACTCTAACCCTAACCCTAACCCTAACCTTAACCCTAACCCTAATCCTACGAGGCCTAACCTTAAAGGCAACTCTAAACCTCAGCTGTGCATGGCATGCACTTAACCGTAACCGTAACCGTAACCGTAACCGTAACCGTAACCCTAACCCTAACCCTAACCCTAACCCTAACCCTAACCCTAACCCGAACCCTAAGAGGCCTAACCCTAAACGCAACTCTAAACCTCAGCTGTGCATGGCATGTACGTAACCCTAACCCTAACCCTAAACCTAACCCTAACCCTGACCCTAAGAGGCCTAACACAAAACGGAACTCTAAACCTCAGCTGTGCATGGCATGCACTTAACCCTAACCCTAACCCTAACCCTAACCCTAACCCTAACCCTAACCCTAACACTAACACTAACCCTAATCCTGACTCTAAGGGTCCTAACCCTTGACGGAACTCTAAACCTCAGCTGTGCATGGCATGTACATAACCCTAACCCTAACCCTAACCCTAACCCTAACCCTAACCCTGACCCTAAGAGGCCGGACCCAAAACGGAACTCTAAACGTCAGCTGTGCATGGCATGTACCTAACCCTAACCCTAACCCTAACCCTAACCCTAATCCTAAACCTAACCCTAATCCTGACCCTAAGATTCCTAACCCTAGACGGAACTCTAAACCTCAGCTGTGCATGGCAGGTACATAACCCTAACCCTAACCCTAACCCTAACGCTAACCCTAACCCTAAACCTAACCCTAACCCTGACCCTAAGAGGCCTAACCCTAAACGCAACTCTAAACCTCAGCTGTGCATGGCATGTACGTAACCCTAACCCTAGCCCTAACCCTAACCCTGACCCTAAGAGGCCTAACCCAAAACGGAACTCTAAACCTCAGCTGTGCATGGCATGCACTTAACCCTAACCCTAACCCTAACCCTAACCCTAACCCTAACCCTAACCCTAGCCCTAACCCTAACCCTAACCCTGACCCTAAGAGGCCTAACCCAAAACGGAACTCTAAACCTCAGCTGTGCATGGCATGCAGTTAACACTAACCCTAACCCTAACCCTAACCCTAACCCTAACCCTAACCCTAACCCTAACCCTAGCCCTAACCCTAACCCTAACCCTAACCCTAACCCTAATCTTAACCTAACCCTAACCCTGACTTTAAGAGTCCTAACCCTAGACGCAACTCTAAACCTCAGCTGTTCATGGCAGGTACATAACCCTAAACCTAACCCTAACCCTAACCCTAACCCTAACCCTAACCCGAACCCTAATCCTGACCCTAAGAGGCCTAACCCTTGACGGAACTCTAAACCTCAGCTGTACATGGCATGTACCTAACCCTAACCCTAACCCTAACCCTAACCCTAACCCTAACCCTAACCCTAACCCTAACCCTAATCCTAAACCTAACCCTAACCCTGACTTTAAGAGTCCTAACCCTAGACGCAACTCTAAACCTCAGCTGTTCATGGCAGGTACATAACCCTAACCCTAACCCTAACCCTAACCCTAACCCTAACCCTAACCCGAACCCTAATCCTGACCCTAAGAGGCCTAACCCTTGACGGAACTCTAAACCTCAGCTGTGCATGGCATGTACCTAACCCTAACCGTAACCCTAACCCTAACCCTAACCCTAACCCTAACCCTAACCCTAACCCTAACCCTAACCCTAACCCTAACCCTGACCCTAAGAGGCCTAACCCAAAACGGAACTCTAAACCTCAGCTGTGCATGGCATGCAGTTAACCCTAACCCTAACCCTAACTGTAACCCTAACCCTAACCCTAATCCTAACCTTAACCCTAACCCTAATCCTACGAGGCCTAACCCTAAACGCAACTCTAAACCTCAGCTGTGCATGGCATGTACGTAACCCTAACCCTAACCCTAACCCTAACCCTGACCCTAAGAGGCCTAACACAAAACGGAACTCTAAACCTCAGTTGTGCATGGCATGCACTTAACCCTAACCCTAACCCTAACCCTAACCCTAACCCTAACCCTAATCCTAACCCTAAACTTAACCCTAACCCTAAGAGACCTAAGCCTAAACGGAACTCTAAACCTCAGCTGTGCAGGGCAGTTACATAACCCTAACCCTAACCCTAAACCAATCCCTAACCCTAACCCTAAACCTAACCCTAATCCTGACCCTAAGAGGCCTAACCCTTGACGGAACTCTAAACCTCAGCTGTGCATGGCATGTACCTAACCCTAACCCTAACCCTAACCCTAACCCTAATCCTGACCCTAAGAGGCCTAACCCTAAACGCAACTCTAAACCTCAGCTGTGCATGGCATGTACGTAACCCTAACCCTAACCCTAACCCTAACCCTAACCCTAACCCTAACCCTGACGCTAAGAGGCCTAACCCAAAACGGAACTCCAAACCTCAGCTGTGCATGGCATGCAGTTAACACTAACCCTAACCCTAACCCTAACCCTAACCCTAACCCTAACCTTAACCCTAACCCTAACCCTAAGTGACCTAACCCAAAACGCAACTCTAAACCTCAGCTGTGCATGGCATGCTCTTAAC
>NW_026599595.1:815000-825000 GCF_023634155.1 Falco peregrinus | reverse complement strand
AACCGTAACCCTAACCCTAACGCTAACCCTAACCCTAACTCTAATCCTGACCCTAAGGGGCCTAACCCTTGACGGAACTCTAAACCTCAGCTGTGCATGGCATGCTCTTAACCCTAACCCTAACCCTAACCCTAACCTTAACCCTAACCCTAACCCTAACCCTAACCCTAATCCTAACACTAACCCTGACCCTACGAGGCCTAACCCAAAACGGAACTCTAAACCTCAGCTGCGCATTGCATGCACTTAACCCTAACCCTAACCCTAACCCTAACCCTAACACTAACCCTAACCCTAACCCTAACCCTAACCCTAACCCTAACTCTAATCCTGACCCTATGGGGCCTACCCCTTGACGGAACTCTAAACCTCAGCTGTGCATGGCATGTACATAACCCTAACCCTAACCCTAACCCTAACCCTAACCGTAATCCTAACACTAACCCTGACCCTACGAGGCCTAACCCAAAACGGAACTCTAAACCTCAGCTGCGCATTGCATGCACTTAACCCTAACCCTAACCCTAACCCTAACCCTAACACTAACCCTAACCCTAACCCTAACCCTAACTCTAATCCTGACCCTATGGGGCCTACCCCTTGACGGAACTCTAAACCTCAGCTGTGCATGGCATGTACATAACCCTAACCCTAACCCTAACCCTAACCCTAACCCTAACCCTAAGAGGCCTAACCCTAAACGCAACTCTAAACCTCAGCTGTGCATGGCATGTACGTAACCCTAACCCTAACCCTAACCCTAACCCTAACCCTGACCCTAAGAGGCCTAACACAAAACGGAACTCTAAACCTCAGTTGTGCATGGCATGCACTTAACCCTAACCCTAACCCTAACCCTAACCCTAACCCTAACCCTAACCCTAAACCTAACCCTAAACTTAACCCTAACCCTAAGAGACCTAAGCCTAAACGGAACTCTAAACCTCAGCTGTGCAGGGCAGTTACATAACCCTAACCCTAACCCTAAACCAATCCCTAACCCTAACCCTAAACCTAACCCTAATCCTGACCCTAAGAGGCCTAACCCTTGACGGAACTCTAAACCTCAGCTGTGCATGGCATGTACCTAACCCTAACCCTAACCCTAACCCTAACCCTAACCCTAACCCTAACCCTAACCCTAACCCTAATCCTGACCCTAAGAGGCCTAACCCTAAACGCAACTCTAAACCTCAGCTGTGCATGGCATGTACGTAACCCTAACCCTAACCCTAACCCTAACCCTAACCCTAACCCTAACCCTGACCCTAAGAGGCCTAACCCAAAACGGAACTCCAAACCTCAGCTGTGCATGGCATGCAGTTAACACTAACCCTAACCCTAACCCTAACCCTAACCCTAACCCTAACCTTAACCCTAACCCTAACCCTAAGTGACCTAACCCAAAACGCAACTCTAAACCTCAGCTGTGCATGGCATGCTCTTAACCCTAACCCTAACCCTAACCCTAACCTTAACCCTAACCCTAAGAGGCCTAACCCTAAACGCAACTCTAAACCTCAGCTGTGCATGGCATGTACGTAACTCTAACCCTAACCCTAACCCTAACCCTAACCCTAACCCTAACCCTAACTCTAATCCTGACCCTATGGGGCCTACCCCTTGACGGAACTCTAAACCTCAGCTGTGCATGGCATGTACATAACCCTAACCCTAACCCTAACCCTAACCCTAACCGTAATCCTAACACTAACCCTGACCCTACGAGGCCTAACCCAAAACGGAACTCTAAACCTCAGCTGCGCATTGCATGCACTTAACCCTAACCCTAACCCTAACCCTAACCCTAACACTAACCCTAACCCTAACCCTAACCCTAACTCTAATCCTGACCCTATGGGGCCTACCCCTTGACGGAACTCTAAACCTCAGCTGTGCATGGCATGTACATAACCCTAACCCTAACCCTAACCCTAACCCTAACCCTAACCCTAAGAGGCCTAACACAAAACGCAACTCTAAACCTTAGCTGTGCATGGCATGTACGTAACCCTAACCCTAACCCTAACCCTAACCCTAACCCTGACCCTAAGAGGCCTAACACAAAACGGAACTCTAAACCTCAGTTGTGCATGGCATGCACTTAACCCTAACCCTAACCCTAACCCTAACCCTAACCCTAACCCTAACCCTAAACCTAACCCTAAACTTAACCCTAACCCTAAGAGACCTAAGCCTAAACGGAACTCTAAACCTCAGCTGTGCAGGGCAGTTACATAACCCTAACCCTAACCCTAAACCAATCCCTAACCCTAACCCTAAACCTAACCCTAATCCTGACCCTAAGAGGCCTAACCCTTGACGGAACTCTAAACCTCAGCTGTGCATGGCATGTACCTAACCCTAACCCTAACCCTAACCCTAACCCTAACCCTAACCCTAACCCTAACCCTAATCCTGACCCTAAGAGGCCTAACCCTAAACGCAACTCTAAACCTCAGCTGTGCATGGCATGTACGTAACCCTAACCCTAACCCTAACCCTAACCCTAACCCTAACCCTAACCCTGACCCTAAGAGGCCTAACCCAAAACGGAACTCCAAACCTCAGCTGTGCATGGCATGCAGTTAACACTAACCCTAACCCTAACCCTAACCCTAACCCTAACCCTAACCTTAACCCTAACCCTAACCCTAAGTGACCTAACCCAAAACGCAACTCTAAACCTCAGCTGTGCATGGCATGCTCTTAACCCTAACCCTAACCCTAACCCTAACCTTAACCCTAACCCTAAGAGGCCTAACCCTAAACGCAACTCTAAACCTCAGCTGTGCATGGCATGTACGTAACTCTAACCCTAACCCTAACCCTAACCCTAACCCTAACCCTAACCCTAACCCTAACCCTAACTCTAATCCTGACCCTAAGGGTCCTAACCCTTAACGGAACTCTAAACCTCAGCTGTGCATGGCATGTACATAACCCTAACCCTAACCCTAACCCTAAGAGGCCTAACCCTAAATGCAACTCTAAACCTCAGCTGTGCATGGCATGTACGTAACCCTAACCCTAACCCTAACCCTAACCCTAACCCTGACCCTAAGAGGCCGAACCCAAAACGGAACTCTAAACGTCAGCTGTGCATGGCATGTACCTAACCCTAACCCTAACCCTAACCCTAACCCTAACCCTAACCCTAACCCTAACCCTAATCCTAAACCTAACCCTAACCCTGACTTTAAGAGTCCTAACCCTAGACGCAACTCTAAACCTCAGCTGTTCATGGCAGGTACATAACCCTAAACCTAACCCTAACCCTAACCCTAACCCTAACCCTAACCCGAACCCTAATCCTGACCCTAAGAGGCCTAACCCTTGACGGAACTCTAAACCTCAGCTGTGCATGGCATGTACCTAACCCTAACCCTAACCCTAACCCTAACCCTAACCCTAACCCAAGCCCTAACCCTAACCCTAACCCTGACCCTAAGAGGCCTAACCCAAAACGGAACTCTAAACCTCAGCTGTGCATGGCATGCAGTTAACCCTAACCCTAACCCTAACTGTAACCCTAACCCTAACCCTAATCCTAACCTTAACCCTAACCCTAATCCTACGAGGCCTAACCTTAAACGCAACTCTAAACCTCAGCTGTGCATGGCATGCACTTAACCGTAACCGTAACCGTAACCGTAACCGTAACCGTAACCGTAACCGTAACCGTAACCCTAACCCTAACCCTAACCCTAACCCTAACCCTAACCCTAACCCTAATCCTGACTCTAAGGGTCCTAACCCTTGACGGAACTCTAAACCTCAGCTGTGCATGGCATGTACATAACCCTAACCCTAACACTAACCCTAACCCTAACCCTGACCTTAAGAGGCCGAACCCAAAACGGAACTCTAAACGTCAGCTGTGCATGGCATGTACCTAACCCTAACCCTAACCCTAACCCTAACCCTAACCCTAACCCTAATCCTAAACCTAACCCTAATCCTGACCCTAAGATTCCTAACCCTAGACGGAACTCTAAACCTCAGCTGTGCATGGCATGTACGTAACCCTAACCCTAACCCTAACCCTAACCCTAACCCTAACCCTGACCCTAAGAGGCCTAACCCAAAACGGAACTCTAAACCTCAGCTGCGCATAGCATGCACTTAACCCTAACCCTAACCCTAACCCTAACCCTAACCCTAACCCTAACCCTAACCCTAAGAGGCCTAACCCTAAACGCAACTCTAAACCTCAGCTGTGCATGGCATGTACGTAACCCTAACCCTAACCCCAACCCTAACCCTAACCCTGACCCTAAGAGGCCTAACACAAAACGGAACTCTAAACCTCAGCTGTGCATGGCATGCACTTAACCCTAACCCTAACCCTAACCCTAACCCTAACCCTAACCCTAACCCTAATCCTAACCCTAAACTTAACCCTAACCCTAAGAGACCTAAGCCTAAACGGAACTCTAAACCTCAGCTGTGCAGGGCAGTTACATAACCCTAACCCTAACCCTAAACCAATCCCTAACCCTAACCCTAAACCTAACCCTAATTCTGACCCTAAGAGGCCTAACCCTTGACGGAACTCTAAACCTCAGCTGTGCATGGCATGTACCTAACCCTAACCCTAACCCTAACCCTAACCCTAACCCTAATCCTGACCCTAAGAGGCCTAACCCTAAACGCAACTCTAAACCTCAGCTGTGCATGGCATGTACGTAACCCTAACCCTAACCCTAACCCTAACCCTAACCCTAACCCTAACCCTGACCCTAAGAGGCCGAACCCAAAACGGAACTCTAAACGTCAGCTGTGCATGGCATGTACCTAACCCTAACCCTAACCCTAACCCTAACCCTAACCCTAATCCTAAACCTAACCCTAACCCTGACTTTAAGAGTCCTAACCCTAGACGCAACTCTAAAGCTCAGCTGTGCATGGCAGGTACATAACCCTAAACCTAACCCTAACCCTAACCCTAACCCTAACCCTAAACCTAACCCTAACCCTGACCCTAAGAGGCCTAACCCTTGACGGAACTCTAAACCTCAGCTGTGCATGGCATGTACCTAACCCTAACCCTAACCCTAACCCTAACCCTAACCCTAACCCTAACCCTAACCCTGACCCTAAGAGGCCTAACCCTAAACGCAACTCTAAACCTCAGCTGTGCATGGCATGTACGTAACTCTAACCCTAACCCTAACCCTAACCCTAACCCTAACCCTAACCCTAACCCTAACCCTAACCCTAACCCTAACCCTAACCCTAATCCTGACCCTAAGGGTCCTAACCCTTAACGGAACTCTAAACCTCAGCTGTGCATGGCATGTACATAACCCTAACCCTAACCCTAACCCTAAGAGGCCTAACCCTAAATGCAACTCTAAACCTCAGCTGTGCATGGCATGTACGTAACCCTAACCCTAACCCTAACCCTAACCCTAACCCTGACCCTAAGAGGCCGAAGCCAAAACGGAACTCTAAACGTCAGCTGTGCATGGCATGTACCTAACCCTAACCCTAACCCTAACCCTAACCCTAACCCTAACCCTAACCCTAACCCTAACCCTAAACCTAACCCTAACCCTGACTTTAAGAGTCCTAACCCTAGACGCAACTCTAAACCTCAGCTGTTCATGGCAGGTACATAACCCTAAACCTAACCCTAACCCTAACCCTAACCCTAACCCGAACCCTAATCCTGACCCTAAGAGGCCTAACCCTTGACGGAACTCTAAACCTCAGCTGTGCATGGCATGTACCTAACCCTAACCCTAACCCTAACCCTAACCCTAACCCTAACCCTAACCCTAACCCTAACCCTAACCCTAACCCTAACCCTAACCCTGACCCTAAGAGGCCTAACCCAAAACGGAACTCTAAACCTCAGCTGTGCATGGCATGCAGTTAACCCTAACCCTAACCCTAACTGTAACCCTAACCCTAACCCTAATCCTAACCTTAACCCTAACCCTAATCCTACGAGGCCTAACCTTAAACGCAACTCTAAACCTCAGCTGTGCATGGCATGCACTTAACCGTAACCGTAACCGTAACCGTAACCGTAACCGTAACCGTAACCGTAACCCTAACCCTAACCCTAACCCTAACCCTAACCCTAACGCTAACCCTAACCCTAACCCTAAGAGGCCTAACCCTAAACGCAACTCTAAACCTCAGCTGTGCATGGCATGTACGTAACCCTAACCCTAACCCTAAACCTAACCCTAACCCTGACCCTAAGAGGCCTAACACAAAACGGAACTCTAAACCTCAGCTGTGCATGGCATGCACTTAACCCTAACCCTAACCCTAACCCTAACCCTAACCCTAACCCTAACCCTAACCCTAACCCTAACCCTAATCCTGACTCTAAGGGTCCTAACCCTTGACGGAACTCTAAACCTCCAGCTGTGCATGGCATGTACATAACCCTAACCCTAACACTAACCCTAACCCTAACCCTGACCCTAAGAGGCCGAACCCAAAACGGAACTCTAAACGTCAGCTGTGCATGGCATGTACCTAACCCTAACCCTAACCCTAACCCTAACCCTAACCCTAACCCTAACCCTAATCCTAAACCTAACCCTAATCCTGACCCTAAGATTCCTAACCCTAGACGGAACTCTAAACCTCAGCTGTGCATGGCATGTACGTAACCCTAACCCTAACCCTAACCCTAACCCTAACCCTAACCCTAACCCTGACCCTAAGAGGCCTAACCCAAAACGGAACTCTAAACCTCAGCTGCGCATTGCATGCACTTAACCCTAACCCTAACCCTAACCCTAACCCTAACCCTAACCCTAACCCTAACCCTAACCCTAACCCTAACCCTAACTCTAATCCTGACCCTATGGGGCCTACCCCTTGACGGAACTCTAAACCTCATCTGTGCATGGCATGTACATAACCCTAACCCTAACCCTAACCCTAACCCTAACCCTAACCCTAAGAGGCCTAACCCTAAACGCAACTCTAAACCTCAGCTGTGCATGGCATGTACGTAACCCTAACCCTAACCCTAACCCTAACCCTAACCCTGACACTAAGAGGCCTAACACAAAACGGAACTCTAAACCTCAGCTGTGCATGGCATGCACTTAACCCTAACCCTAACCCTAACCCTAACCCTAACCCTAATCCTAACCCTAAACTTAACCCTAACCCTAAGAGACCTAAGCCTAAACGGAACTCTAAACCTCAGCTGTGCAGGGCAGTTACATAACCCTAACCCTAACCCTAAACCAATCCCTAACCCTAACCCTAAACCTAACCCTAATCCTGACCCTAAGAGGCCTAACCCTTGACGGAACTCTAAACCTCAGCTGTGCATGGCATGTACCTAACCCTAACCCTAACCCTAACCCTAACCCTAATCCTGACCCTAAGAGGCCTAACCCTAAACGCAACTCTAAACCTCAGCTGTGCATGGCATGTACGTAACCCTAACCCTAACCCTAACCCTAACCCTAACCCTAACCCTAACCCTGACCCTAAGAGGCCTAACCCTAAACGCAACTCTAAACCTCAGCTGTGCATGGCATGTACGTAACCCTAACCCTAACCCTAACCCTAACCCTAACCCTGACCCTAAGAGGCCGAACCCAAAACGGAACTCTAAACGTCAGCTGTGCATGGCATGTACCTAACCCTAACCCTAACCCTAACCCTAACCCTAACCCTAACCCTAACCCTAATCCTAAACCTAACCCTAACCCTGACTTTAAGAGTCCTAACCCTAGACGCAACTTTAAACCTCAGCTGTTCATGGCAGGTACATTACCCTAAACCTAACCCTAACCCTAACCCTAACCCTAACCCTAAACCTAACCCTAATCCTGACCCTAAGAGGCCTAACCCTTGACGGAACTCTAAACCTCAGCTGTGCATGGCATGTACCTAACCCTAACCCTAACCCTAACCCTAACCCTAACCCTAACCCTAACCCTGACCCTAAGAGGCCTAACCCAAAACGGAACACTAAACCTCAGCTGTGCATGGCATGCAGTTAACCCTAACCCTAACCCTAACTGTAACCCTAACCCTAACCCTAATCCTAACCTTAACCCTAACCCTAATCCTACGAGGCCTAACCTTAAACGCAACTCTAAACCTCAGCTGTGCATGGCATGCACTTAACCGTAACCGTAACCGTAACCGTAACCGTAACCGTAACCGTAACCGTAACCGTAACCCTAACCCTAACCCTAACCCTAACCCTAACCCTAACCCTAACCCTAACCCTAAGAGGCCTAACCCTAAACGCAACTCTAAACCTCAGCTGTGCATGGCATGTACATAACCCTAACCCTAACCCTAAACCTAACCCTAACCCTGACCCTAAGAGGCCTAACACAAAACGGAACTCTAAACCTCAGCTGTGCATGGCATGCACTTAACCCTAACCCTAACCCTAACCCTAACCCTAACCCTAACCCTAACCCTAACCCTAACCCTAACCCTAATCCTGACTCTAAGGGTCCTAACCCTTGACGGAACTCTAAACCTCAGCTGTGCATGGCATGTACATAACCCTAACCCTAACCCTAACCCTAACCCTAACCCTGACCCTAAGAGGCCGAACCCAAAACGGAACTCTAAACCTCAGCTGTGCATGGCAGGTACATAACCCTAACCCTAACCCTAACCCTAACCCTAACCCTAACCCTAACCCTAAACCTAACCCTAATCCTGACCCTAAGAGGCCTAACCCTTGACGGAACTCTAAACCTCAGCTGTGCATGGCATGCAGTTAACCCTAACCCTAACCCTAACCCTAACCCTAACCCTAACCCTAACCCTAACCCTAACCCTAACCCTGACCCTAAGAGGCCTAACCCTAAACGCAACTCTAAACCTCAGCTGTGCATGGCATGCAGTTAACCCTAACCCTAACCCTAACCCTAACCCTAACCCTAACCCTAACCCTAACCCTAATCCTAACCTTAACCCTAACCCTAACCCTAAGAGGCCTAACCCTAAACGTAACTCTAAACCTCAGCTGTGCATGGCATGCACTTAACCGTAACCGTAACTGTAACCGTAAACCGTAACCCTAACCCTAACCCTAAACCTAACCCTAACCCTAACAATAACCCTAACCTTAATCCTAACGCTAACCCTAACCCTAACCCTGACCCTAAGAGGCCTAACCCAAAACGGAACTCTAAACCTCAGCTGTGCATGGCATGCACTTAACCCTAACCCTAACCCTAACCCTAACCCTAACCCTAACCCTAACGCTAACCCTAACCCTAATTCTAATCCTGACCCTAAGGGGCCTAACCCTTGACGGAACTCTAAACCTCAGCTGTGCATGGCATGTACGTAACCCTAACACTAACCCTAACCCTAACCCTAACCCTAACCCTAACCCTAATCCTGACCCTAAGAGGCCTAACCCTTGACGGAACTCTAAACCTCAGCTGTGCATGGCATGTAGGTAACCCTAACCCTAACCCTAACCCTAACCCTAACCCTAACCCTAACCCTAATCCAAACCCTAAGAGGCCTAACCCTTGACGGAACTCTAAACCTCAGCTGTGCATGGCATGTACCTAACCCTAACCCTAACCCTAACCCTAACCCTAACCCTAATCCTGACCCTAAGAGGCCTAACCCTAAACGCAACTCTAAACCTCAGCTGTGCATGGCATGTACGTAACCATAACCCTAACCCTAACCCTAACCCTAACCCTAACCTTAACCCTAACCCTAAGAGGCCTAACCCTAAATGCATCTCTAAACCTCAGCTGTGCATGGCATGTAGGTAACCCTAACACTAACCCTAACCCTAACCCTAACCTGAACCCTAACCCTAAGAGGCCTAACCCAAAACGGAACTCTAAACCTCAGCTGTGCATGGCATGTAGGTAACCCTAACCCTAACCCTAACCCTAACACTAAGAGACCTAACCCAAAACGGAACTCTAAACCTCAGCTGTGCATGGCATGTACCTAACCCTAATCCTAACCCTAACCCTAACCCTAACCCTAACCCTAAACCTAACCCTAATCCTAA
>NW_026599595.1:765000-770000 GCF_023634155.1 Falco peregrinus | reverse complement strand
AGCTGTGCATGGCATGCACTTAACCCTAACCCTAACACTAACCCTAACCCTAACCCTAACCCTAACCCTAACCCTAACCCTAACCTTAACCCTAAACCTAAGAGGCCTAACCCTAAATGCATCTCTAAACCTCAGCTGTGCATGGCATGTAGGTAACCCTAACACTAACCCTAACCCTAACCCTAACCTTAACCCTAACCCTAAGAGGCCTAACCCAAAACGGAACTCTAAACCTCAGCTGTGCATGGCATGTACCTAACCCTAACCCTAACCCTAACCCTAACCCTAACCCTAACCCTAACCCTAAACCTAACCCTAATCCTAACCCTAACCCTAATCCTTACCCTAAGAGGCCTAACCCTAAACGGAACTCAACCTCAGCTGTGCATGGCATGTACGTAACCCTAACCCTAACCCTAACCCTAACCCTAATCCTAAACCTAACCCTAATACTGACCATAAGAGGCCTAACCCTTGACGGAACTCTAAACCTCAGCTGAGCATGGCATGTACGTAACCCTAACCCTAACCCTAACCCTAACCCTAACCCTAACCCTAACCCTAACCCTAACCCTAACCCTAACCCTAACCCTAACCCTTATCCTGACCCTAAGAGGCCTAACCCTAAACGCAACTCTAAACCTCAGCTGTGCATGGCATGTACCTAACCCTAACCCTAACCCTAACCCTAACCCTAACCCTAACCCTAACCCTAACCCTGACCCTAAGAGGCCTAAGCCAAAACAGAACTCTAAACCTCAGCTGTGCATGGCATGCAGTTAACACTAACCCTAACCCTAACCCTAACACTAACCCTAACCCTAACCTTAACCCTAACCCTAACCCTAAGTGACCTAACCCAAAACGGAACTCAACCTCAGCTGTGCATGGCATGTACATAACCCTAACCCTAACCCTAACCCTAACCCTTACCCTAACCCTAACCCTAACCCTAACCCTAACCCTAACCCTAACCCTAACCCTAAACTTAACCCTAAGCCTAAGAGGCCTAACTCTAGACGGAACTCTAAACCTCATCTGTGCATGGAATGTATGTAACCCTAACCCTAACCCTAACCCTAACCCTAATCCTAAACCTAACCCTAATCCTGACCCTAAGAGGACTAACCCTTGACGGAACTCTAAACCTCAGCTGTGCATGGCATGTACCTAACCCTAACCCTAACCCTAACCCTAACCCTAACCCTAACGCTAACCCGAACACTAACCCTAACCCTAATCCTGACCCTAAGAGGCCTAACCCTAAACGCAACGCTAAACCTCAGCTGTGCATGGCATGTACGTAACCCTAACCCTAACCCTAACCCTAACCCTAACCCTAACCCTAACCCTAACCCTAACCCTAACCCTAACCCTAACCCTAAGCCTAAGCCTAACGCTAACCCTAACCCTAACCCTGACCCTAAGAGGCCTAACCCAAAACGGAACTCTAAACCTCAGCTGTGCATGGCATGCACTTAATCCTAACCCTAACCCTAACCCTAACCCTAACCCTAACCCTAACCCTAGCCCTAACCCTAACCCTAACCCTGACCCTAAGAGGCCTAACCCAAAACGGAACTCTAAACCTAGAGCTGTGCATGGCATGCACTTAACCCTAACCCTAACTCTAACCCTAACCCTAACCCTAACCCTAACCCTAACCTTAACCCTAACCCTAACCCTAAGAGACCTAACCCAAAACGGAACTCTAAACCTCAGCTGTGCATGGCATGTACCTAACCCTAACCCTAACCCTAACACTAACACTAACCCTAACCCTAACCCTAACCCTAACCCTAACCTTAACCCTAAACCTAAGAGGCCTAACCCTAAATGCATCTCTAAACCTCAGCTGTGCATGGCATGTAGGTAACCCTAACACTAACCCTAACCCTAACCCTAGCCTTAACCCTAACCCTAAGAGGCCTAACCCTAAATGCATCTCTAAACCTCAGCTGTGCATGGCATGCACTTAACCCTAACCCTAACCCTAACCCTAACCCTAACCCTAACCCTAACCCTGACCCTAAGAGGCCTAACCCAAAACGGAACTCTAAACCTCAGCTGTGCATGGCATGTACCTAACCCTAACCCTAACCCTAACCCTAACCTTAACCCTAACCCTAACCCTAAACCTAACCCTAATCCTAACCCTAACCATAATCCTTACCCTAAGAGGCCTAACCCAAAACGGAACTCTAAACCTCAGCTGTGCATGGCATGCAGTTAACACTAACCCTAACCCTAACCCTAACCCTAACCCTAACCCTAACCCTAATACTGACCATAAGAGGCCTAACCCTTGACGGAACTCTAAACCTCAGCTGAGCATGGCATGTACCTAACCCTAACCCTAACCCTAACCCTAACCCTAACCCTAACCCTAACCCTAACCCTAACCCTTATCCTGACCCTAAGAGGCCTAACCCTAAACGGAACTCTAAACCTCAGCTGTGCATGGCATGTACGTAACCCTAACCCTAACCCTAACCCTAACCCTAACCCTAACCCTAACCCTAACCCTAACCCTAACCCTGACCCTAAGAGGCCTAACCCAAAACGGAACTCTAAACCTCAGCTGTGCATGGCATGCACTTAACACTAACCCTAACCCTAACCCTAACACTAACCCTAACCCTAACCTTAACCCTAACCCTAACCCTAAGTGACCTAACCCAAAACGGAACTCTAAACCTAGAGCTGTGCATGGCATGCACTTAACCCTAACCCTAACCCTAACCCTAACCCTAACCCTAACCCTAACCTTAACCCTAACCCTAACCCTAAGAGACCTAACCCAAAACGGAACTCTAAACCTCAGCTGTGCATGGCATGCACTTAACCCTAACCCTAACACTAACACTAACACTAACCCTAACCCTAACCCTAACCTTAACCCTAACCCTAAAAGGCCTAACACTAAATGCATCTCTAAACCTCAGCTGTGCATGGCATGTAGGTAATCCTAACCCTAACCCTAACCCTAACCCTAACCCTAACCCTAACCCTAACCCTAACCCTGACCCTAAGAGGCCTAACCCAAAACGGAACTCTAAACCTCAGCTGTGCATGGCATGTACCTAACCCTAACCCTAACCCTAACCCTAACACTAAGAGACCTAACCCAAAACGGAACTCTAAACCTCAGCTGTGCATGGCATGTACCTAACCCTAACCCTAACCCTAACCCTAACCCTAACCCTAACCTTAACCCTAACCCTAACCCTAAACCTAACCCTAATCCTAACCCTAACCCTAATCCTTACCCTAAGAGGCCTAACCCTAAACGGAACTCAACCTCAGCTGTGCATGGCATGTACATAACCCTAACCCTAACCCTAACCCTAACCCTTACCCTAACCCTAACCCTAACCCTAACCCTAACCCTAACCCTAACCCTAACCCTAAACTTAACCCTAAGCCTAAGAGGCCTAACTCTAGACGGAACTCTAAACCTCAGCTGTGCATGGCATGTACGTAACCCTAACCCTAACCCTAACCCTAACCCTAATCCTAAACCTAACCCTAATCCTGACCCTAAGAGGACTAACCCTTGACGGAACTCTAAACCTCAGCTGTGCATGGCATGTACCTAACCCTAACCCTAACCCTAACCCTAACCCTAACCCTAACGCTAACCCGAACACTAACCCTAACCCTAATCCTGACCCTAAGAGGCCTAACCCTAAACGCAACGCTAAACCTCAGCTGTGCATGGCATGTACGTAACCCTAACCCTAACCCTAACCCTAACCCTAAGCCTAACGCTAACCCTAACCCTGACCCTAAGAGGCCTAACCCAAAACGGAACTCTAAACCTCAGCTGTGCATGGCATGCACTTAACCCTAACCCTAACCCTAACCCTAACCCTAACCCTAACCCTAACCCTAACCCTAGCCCTAACCCTAACCCTAACCCTGACCCTAAGAGGCCTAAGCCAAAACGGAACTCTAAACCTCAGCTGTGCATGGCATGCAGTTAACACTAACCCTAACCCTAACCCTAACCTTAACCCTAACACTAACCCTAAGAGACCTAACCCAAAACGGAACTCTAAACCTCAGCTGTGCATGGCATGTACCTAACCCTAACCCTAACCCTAACCCTAACCCTAACCCTAACCCTAACCCTAACCCTAACCCTAACCCTAACCCTAACCCTAATCCTGACCCTAAGAGGCCTAACCCTAAACGCAACTCTAAACCTCAGCTGTGCATGGCATGTACGTAACCCTAACCCTAACCCTAACCCTAACCCTAACCCTAACCCTAACCCTAACCCTAACCCTGACCCTAAGAGGCCTAACCCAAAACGGAACTCTAAACCTCAGCTGTGCATGGCATGCAGTTAACACTAACCCTAACCCTAACCCTAACCCTAACCCTAACCCTAACCCTAACCTTAACCCTAACCCTAACCCTAAGTGACCTAACCTAAAACGAAACTCTAAACCTCAGCTGTGCATGGCATGCACTTAACCCTAACCCTAACCCTAACCCTAACCCTAACCCTAACCCTAACCCTAACCCTAACCCTAAGCGACCTAACCCAAAACGGAACTCTAAACCTCAGCTGTGCATGGCATGCACTTAACCCTAACCCTAACCCTAACCCTAACCCTAACCCTAACCTTAACCCTAACCCTAAGAGGCCTAACCCTAAATGCATCTCTAAACCTCAGCTGTGCATGGCATGTACCTAACCCTAACCCTAACCCTAACCCTAACCCTAACCCTAACCCTAACCCTAACCCTAACCCTGACCCTAAGAGGCCTAACCCAAAACGGAACTCTAAACCTCAGCTGTGCATGGCATGTACCTAACCCTAACCCTAACCCTAACCCTAACACTAACCCTAACCCTAACACTAACTCTAAGAGACCTAACCTTAAACGGAACTCTAAACCTCAGCTGTGCATGCCCTGTACCTAACCCTAACCCTAACCCTAACCCTAACCCTAACCCTAACCCTAACCCTAACCCTAACCCTAAACCT
>NW_026599595.1:752500-755000 GCF_023634155.1 Falco peregrinus | reverse complement strand
TGTGCATGGCATGCACTTAACCCTAACCCTAACCCTAACCCTAACCCTAACCCTAACCCTAACCCTAACCCTAACGCTGACCCTAAGCGGCCTAACCCTAAACGCAACTCTAAACCTCAGCTGTGCATGGCATGTACGTAACCCTAACCCTAACCCTAACCCTAACCCTAACCCTAACCCTAACCCTAACCCTAACCCTGACCCTAAGAGGCCTAACCCAAAACGGAACTCTAAACCTCAGCTGTGCATGGCATGCAGTTAACACTAACCCTAACCCTAACCCTAACACTAACCCTAACCCTAACCTTAAGCCTAACCCTAACCCTAAGTGATCTAACCCAAAACGGAACTCTAAACCTAGAGCTGTGCATGGCATGCACTTAACCCTAACCCTAACTCTAACCCTAACCCTAACCCTAACCCTAACCCTAACCCTAACCTTAACCCTAACCCTAACCCTAAGTGACCTAACCCAAAACGGAACTCTAAACCTAGAGCTGTGCATGGCATGCACTTAACCCTAACCCTAACCCTAACCCTAACCCTAACCCTAACCCTAACCCTAACCCTAACCTTAACCCTAACCCTAACCCTAATAGACCTAACCCAAAACGGAACTCTAAACCTCAGCTGTGCATGGCATGCACTTAAACCTAACCCTAACACTAACACTAACCCTAACCCTAACCCTAACCCTAACCTTAACCCTAACCCTAAGAGGCCTAACCCTAAATGCATCTCTAAACCTCAGCTGTGCATGGCATGTAGGTAACCCTAACACTAACCCTAACCCTAACCCTAACCTTAACCCTAACCCTAAGAGGCCTAACCCTAAATGCATCTCTAAACCTCAGCTGTGCATGGCATGTAGGTAATCCTAACACTAACCCTAACCCTAACCCTAACCCTAACCCTAACCCTAACCCTAACCCTGACCCTAAGAGGCCTAACCCAAAATGGAACTCTAAACCTCAGCTGTGCATGGCATGTACCTAACCCTAACCCTAACCCTAACCCTAACACTAAGAGACCTAACCCAAAACGGAACTCTAAACCTCAGCTGTGCATGGCATGTACGTAACCCTAACCCTAACCCTAACCCTAACCCTAACCCTAACCTTAACCCTAACCCTAACCCTAAACCTAACCCTAATCCTAACCCTAACCCTAATCCTTACCCTAAGAGGCCTAACCCTAAACGGAACTCAACCTCAGCTGTGCATGGCATGTACATAACCCTAACCCTAACCCTAACCCTAACTTTAACCCTAACCCTAACCCTAACCCTTACCCTAACCCTAACCCTAACCCTAACCCTAACCCTGACCCTAAGAGGCCGAACCCAAAACGGAACTCTAAACCTCAGTTGTGCATGGCATGCACTTAACCCTAACCCTAACCCTAACCCTAACCCTAACCCTAAACTTAACCCTAAGCCTAAGAGGCCTAACCCTAGACGGAACTCTAAACCTCAGCTGTGCATGGCATGTACGTAACCCTAACCCTAACCCTAACCCTAAACCTAATCCTAAACCTAACCCTAACCCTGACCCTAAGAGGCCTAACCCTTGACGGAACTCTAAACCTCACCTGTGCATGGCATGTACCTAACCCTAACCCTAACCCTAACCCTAACCGTAACGCTAACCCGAAAACTAACCCTAACCCTAATCCTGACCCTAAGAGGCCTAACCCTAAACGCAACTCTAAACCTCAGCTGTGCATGGCATGTACGTAACCCTAACCCTAACCCTAACCCTAACCCTAACCCTAACCCTAACCCTGACCCTAAGAGGCCGAACCCAAAACGGAACTCTAAACCTCAGCTGTGCATGGCATGCACTTAACCCTAACCCTAACCCTAACCCTAACCCTAACCCTAACCCTAGCCCTAACCCTAACCCTAACCCTGACCCTAAGAGGCCTAACCCAAAACAGAACTCTAAACCTCAGCTGTGCATGGCATGCAGTTAACCCTAACCCTAACCCTAACCCTAACCCTAACCCTAACCCTAACCCTAACCCTAACCCTAACCCTAGCCCTAACCCTAACCCTAACCCTGACCCTAAGAGGCCTAACCCAAAACGGAACTCTAAACCTCAGCTGTGCATGGCATGCAGTTAACACTAACCCTAACCCTAACCCTAACCCTAACCCTAACCCTAACCTTAACCCTAACCCTAACCCTAAGTGACCTAACCCAAAACGAAACTCTAAACCTCAGCTGTGCATGGCATGCACTTAACCCTAACCCTAACCCTAACCCTAACCCTAACCCTAACCCTAACCCTAACCCTAACCCTAACCCTAAGCGACCTAACCCAAAACGGAACTCTAAACCTCAGCTGTGCATGGCATGCACTTAACCCTAACCCTAACCCTAACCCTAACCCTAACCCTAACCCTAACCCTAGCCCTAAGAGGCCTAACCCTAAATGCATCTCTAAACCTCAGCTGTGCATGGCATGTACCTAACCCTAACCCTAACCCTAACCCTAA
>NW_026599595.1:747500-750000 GCF_023634155.1 Falco peregrinus | reverse complement strand
CCCTAACCCTAACCCTAACCCTAACCCTAACCCTAACCCTAACCCTAACCCTAACCCTAACCCTAACCCTAAGCCTAACGCTAACCCTAACCCTAACCCTGACCCTAAGAGGCCTAACCCAAAACGGAACTCTAAACCTCAGCTGTGCATGGCATGCACTTAACCCTAACCCTAACCCTAACCCTAACCCTAACCCTAACCCTAACCCTAGCCCTAACCCTAACCCTAACCCTGACCCTAAGAGGCCTAAGCCAAAACGGAACTCTAAACCTCAGCTGTGCATGGCATGCAGTTAACACTAACCCTAACCCTAACCCTAACCCTAACCCTAACCCTAACCTTAACCCTAACACTAACCCTAAGAGACCTAACCCAAAACGGAACTCTAAACCTCAGCTGTGCATGGCATGTACCTAACCCTAACCCTAACCCTAACCCTAACCCTAACCCTAACCCTAACCCTAACCCTAATCCTGACCCTAAGCGGCCTAACCCTAAACGCAACTCTAAACCTCAGCTGTGCATGGCATGTACGTAACCCTAACCCTAACCCTAACCCTAACCCTAACCCTAACCCTAACCCTAACCCTAACCCTAACCCTAACCCTAACCCTGACCCTAAGAGGCCTAACCCAAAACGGAACTCTAAACCTCAGCTGTGCATGGCATGCAGTTAAAACTAACCCTAACCCTAACCCTAACACTAACCCTAACCCTAACCTTAAGCCTAACCCTAACCCTAAGTGACCTAACCCAAAACGGAACTCTAAACCTAGAGCTGTGCATGGCATGCACTTAACCCTAACCCTAACCCTAACCCTAACCCTAACCCTAACCCTAACCTTAACCCTAACCCTAACCCTAATAGACCTAACCCAAAACGGAACTCTAAACCTCAGCTGTGCATGGCATGCACTTAAACCTAACCCTAACACTAACACTAACCCTAACCCTAACCCTAACCCTAACCTTAACCCTAACCCTAAGAGGCCTAACCCTAAATGCATCTCTAAACCTCAGCTGTGCATGGCATGTAGGTAACCCTAACACTAACCCTAACCCTAACCCTAACCTTAACCCTAACCCTAAGAGGCCTAACCCTAAATGCATCTCTAAACCTCAGCTGTGCATGGCATGTAGGTAATCCTAACACTAACCCTAACCCTAACCCTAACCCTAACCCTAACCCTAACCCTGACCCTAAGAGGCCTAACCCAAAACGGAACTCTAAACCTCAGCTGTGCATGGCATGTACCTAACCCTAACCCTAACCCTAACCCTAACACTAAGAGACCTAACCCAAAACGGAACTCTAAACCTCAGCTGTGCATGGCATGTACCTAACCCTAACCCTAACCCTAACCCTAACCCTAACCCTAACCTTAACCCTAACCCTAACCCTAAACCTAACCCTAATCCTAACCCTAACCCTAATCCTTACCCTAAGAGGCCTAACCCTAAACGGAACTCAACCTCAGCTGTGCATGGCATGTACATAACCCTAACCCTAACCCTAACCCTAACCCTAGCTTTAACCCTAACCCTAACCCTAACACTAACCCTAACCCTAACCCTAACCCTAACCCTAACCCTGACCCTAAGAGGCCGAACCCAAAACGGAACTCTAAACCTCAGCTGTGCATGGCATGCACTTAACCCTAACCCTAATCCTAACCCTAACCCTAACCCTAACGCTAGCCCTAACCCTAACCCTAACCCTGACCCTAAGAGGCCTAACCCAAAACAGAACTCTAAACCTCAGCTGTGCATGGCATGCAGTTAACCCTAACCCTAACCCTAACCCTAACCCTAACCCTAACCCTAACCCTAACCCTAACCCTAACCCTAACCCTAGCCCTAACCCTAACCCTAACCCTGACCCTAAGAGGCCTAACCCAAAACGGAACTCTAAACCTCAGCTGTGCATGGCATGCAGTTAACACTAACCCTAACCCTAACCCTAACCTTAACCCTAACCCTAACCCTAAGTGACCTAACCCAAAACGAAACTCTAAACCTCAGCTGTGCATGGCATGCACTTAACCCTAACCCTAACCCTAACCCTAACCCTAACCCTAACCCTAACCCTAACCCTAACCCTAACCCTAAGCGACCTAACCCAAAACGGAACTCTAAACCTCAGCTGTGCATGGCATGCACTTAATCCTAACCCTAACCCTAACCCTAACCCTAACCTTAACCCTAACCCTAAGAGGCCTAACCCTAAATGCATCTCTAAACCTCAGCTGTGCATGGCATGTACCTAACCCTAACCCTAACCCTAACCCTAACCCTAACACTAACTCTAAGAGACCTAACCTTAAACGGAACTCTAAACCTCAGCTGTGCATGGCCTGTACCTAACCCTAACCCTAACCCTAACCCTAACCCTAACCCTAACGCTAACCCTAACCCTAACCCTAATCCTAACCCTAACCCTAATCCTTACCCTAAGAGGCCTAACCCTAAACGGAACTCAACCTCAGCTGTGCATGGCATG
>NW_026599595.1:740000-742500 GCF_023634155.1 Falco peregrinus | reverse complement strand
ACCCTAACTTTAACCCTAACCCTAACCCTAACCCTAACCCTAACCCTAACCCTAACCCTAACCCTAATCCTAACCCTAACCCTAATCCTTACCCTAAGAGGCCTAACCCTAAACGGAACTCAACCTCAGCTGTGCATGGCATGTACATAACCCTAACCCTAACCCTAACCCTAACCCTAACCCTAACTTTAACCCTAACCCTAACCCTAACCCTAACCCTTACCCTAACCCTAATCCTAACCCTAACCCTAACCCTAACCCTAACCCTAACCCTAAACTTAACCCTAAGCCTAAGAGGCCTAACTCTAGACGGAACTCTAAACCTCAGCTGTGCATGGCATGTACGTAACCCTAACCCTAACCCTAACCCTAACCCTAATCCTAAACCTAACCCTAATCCTGACCCTAAGAGGACTAACCCTTGACGGAACTCTAAACCTCAGCTGTGCATGGCATGCACTTAACCCTAACCCTAACTCTAACCCTAACCCTAACCCTAACCCTAACCCTAACCTTAACCCTAACCCTAACCCTAAAGAGACCTAACCCAAAACGGAACTCTAAACCTTAGCTGTGCATGGCATGCACTTAACCCTAACCCTAACACTAACACTAACCCTAACCCTAACCCTAACCCTAACCTTAACCCTAACCCTAAGAGGCCTAACCCTAAATGCATCTCTAAACCTCAGCTGTGCATGGCATGTAGGTAACCCTAACACTAACCCTAACCCTAACCCTAACCCTAACCTTAACCCTAACCCTAACCCTAAGAGGCCTAACCCTAAATGCATCTCTAAACCTCAGCTGTGCATGGCATGTAGGTAATCCTAACACTAACACTAACCCTAACCCTAACTCTAACCCTAACCCTAACTCTAACCCTGACCCTAAGAGGCCTAACCCAAAACGGAACTCTAAACCTCAGCTGTGCATGGCATGTAGGTAACCCTAACCCTAACCCTAACCCTAACACTAAGAGGCCTAACCCAAAACGGAACTCTAAACCTCAGCTGTGCATGGCATGTACCTAACCCTAACCCTAACCCTAACCCTAACCCTAAACTTAACCCTAACCCTAACCCTAAACCTAACCCTAATCCTAACCCTAACCCTAATCCTTACCCTAAGAGGCCTAACCCTAAATGGAACTCAACCTCAGCTGTGCATGGCATGTACGTAACCCTAACCCTAACCCTAACCCTAACCCTAATCCTAAACCTAACCCTAATACTGACCATAAGAGGCCTAACCCTTGACGGAACTCTAAACCTCAGCTGAGCATGGCATGTACCTAACCCTAACCCTAACCCTAACCCTAACCCTAACCCTAACCCTAACCCTAACCCTAACCCTTATCCTGACCCTAAGAGGCCTAACCCTAAACGCAACTCTAAACCTCAGCTGTGCATGGCATGTACGTAACCCTAACCCTAACCCTAACCCTAACCCTAACCCTAACCCTAACCCTAACCCTAACCCTAACCCTAACCCTGACCCTAAGAGGCCTAACCCTAAACGCAACTCTAAACCTCAGCTGTGCATGGCATGCAGTTAACACTAACCCTAACCCTAACCCTAACGCTAACCCTAACCCTAACCTTAACCCTAACCCTAACCCTAACCTTAACCCTAACCCTAACCCTAAGAGACCTAACCCAAAACGGAACTCTAAACCTCAGCTGTGCATGGCATGCACTTAAACCTAACCCTAACACTAACACTAACCCTAACCCTAACCCTAACCCTAACCTTAACCCTAACCCTAAGAGGCCTAACCCTAAATGCATCTCTAAACCTCAGCTGTGCATGGCATGTAGGTAACCCTAACACTAACCCTAACCCTAACCCTAACCTTAACCCTAACCCTAAGAGGCCTAACCCTAAATGCATCTCTAAACCTCAGCTGTGCATGGCATGTAGGTAATCCTAACACTAACCCTAACCCTAACCCTAACCCTAACCCTAACCCTAACCCTAACCCTGACCCTAAGAGGCCTAACCCAAAACGGAACTCTAAACCTCAGCTGTGCATGGCATGTACCTAACCCTAACCCTAACCCTAACCCTAACACTAAGTGACCTAACCCAAAACGGAACTCTAAACCTCAGCTGTGCATGGCATGTAACTAACCCTAACCCTAACCCTAACCCTAACCCTAACCCTAAACCTAACCTTAACCCTAACCCTAACCCTAAACCTAACCCTAATCCTAACCCTAACCATAATCCTTACCCTAAGAGGCCTAACCCTAAACGGAACTCAACCTCAGCTGTGCATGGCATGTACATAACCCTAACCCTAACCCTAACCCTAACCCTAGCTTTAACCCTAACCCTAACCCTAACCCTAACCCTAACCCTAACCCTAACCCTAACCCTAACCCTAACCCTGACCCTAAGAGGCCGAACCCAAAACGGAACTCTAAACCTCAGTTGTGCATGGCATGCACTTAACCCTAACCCTAACCCTAACCCTAACCCTAACCCTAAACTTAAC
>NW_026599595.1:717500-727500 GCF_023634155.1 Falco peregrinus | reverse complement strand
CCCTGACTCTAAGAGGCCTAACCCAAAACGGAACTCTAAACCTCAGCTGTGCATGGCATGTAGGTAACCCTAACCATAACCCTAACCCTAACACTAAGAGACCTAACCCAAAACGGAACTCTAAACCTCAGCTGTGCATGGCATGTAGGTAACCCTAACACTAACCCTAACCCTAACCCTAACCTTAACCCTAACCCTAAGAGGCCTAACCTTAAATGCATCTCTAAACCTCAGCTGTGCATGGCATGTAGGTAATCCTAACACTAACCCTAACCCTAACCCTAACCCTAACCCTAACCCTAACCCTAACCCTGACCCTAAGAGGCCTAACCCAAAACGGAACTCTAAACCTCAGCTGTGCATGGCACGTACCTAACCCTAACCCTAACCCTAACCCTAACACTAAGAGACCTAACCCAAAACGGAACTCTAAACCTCAGCTGTGCATGGCATGTACCTAACCCTAACCCTAACCCTAACCCTAACCCTAACCTTAACCCTAACCCTAAGCCTAAACCTAACCCTAATCCTAACTTTAACCCTAATCCTTACCCTAAGAGGCCTAACCCTAAACGGAACTCAACCTCAGCTGTGCATGGCATGTACATAACCCTAACCCTAACCCTAACCCTAACCCTAACCCTAACTTTAACCCTAACCCTAACCCTAACCCTAACCCTAACCCTAACCCTAACCCTGACCCTAAGAGGCCGAACCCAAAACGGAACTCTAAACCTCAGTTGTGCATGGCATGCACTTAACCCTAACCCTAACCCTAACCCTAACCCTAAACTTAACCCTAAGCCTAAGAGGCCTAACCCTAGACGGAACTCTAAACCTCAGCTGTGCATGGCATGTACGTAACCCTAACCCTAACCCTAACCCTAAACCTAATCCTAAACCTAACCCTAACCCTGACCCTAAGAGGCCTAACCCTTGACGGAACTCTAAACCTCACCTGTGCATGGCATGTACCTAACCCTAACCCTAACCCTAACCCTAACCGTAACGCTAACCCGAAAACTAACCCTAACCCTAATCCTGACCCTAAGAGGCCTAACCCTAAACGCAACTCTAAACCTCAGCTGTGCATGGCATGTACGTAACCCTAACACTAACCCTAACCCTAACCCTAACCCTAACCCTAACCCTAACCCTAACCCTGACCCTAAGAGGCCTAACCCAAAACGGAACTCTAAACCTCAGCTGTGCATGGCACGTACCTAACCCTAACCCTAACCCTAACCCTAACACTAAGAGACCTAACCCAAAACGGAACTCTAAACCTCAGCTGTGCATGGCATGTACCTAACCCTAACCCTAACCCTAACCCTAACCCTAACCTTAACCCTAACCCTAAGCCTAAACCTAACCCTAATCCTAACTTTAACCCTAATCCTTACCCTAAGAGGCCTAACCCTAAACGGAACTCAACCTCAGCTGTGCATGGCATGTACATAACCCTAACCCTAACCCTAACCCTAACCCTAACCCTAACTTTAACCCTAACCCTAACCCTAACCCTAACCCTAACCCTAACCCTAACCCTAACCCTGACCCTAAGAGGCCGAACCCAAAACGGAACTCTAAACCTCAGTTGTGCATGGCATGCACTTAACCCTAACCCTAACCCTAACCCTAACCCTAAACTTAACCCTAAGCCTAAGAGGCCTAACCCTAGACGGAACTCTAAACCTCAGCTGTGCATGGCATGTACGTAACCCTAACCCTAACCCTAACCCTAAACCTAATCCTAAACCTAACCCTAACCCTGACCCTAAGAGGCCTAACCCTTGACGGAACTCTAAACCTCACCTGTGCATGGCATGTACCTAACCCTAACCCTAACCCTAACCCTAACCGTAACGCTAACCCGAAAACTAACCCTAACCCTAATCCTGACCCTAAGAGGCCTAACCCTAAACGCAACTCTAAACCTCAGCTGTGCATGGCATGTACGTAACCCTAACACTAACCCTAACCCTAACCCTAACCCTAACCCTAACCCTGACCCTAAGAGGCCGAACCCAAAACGGAACTCTAAACCTCAGCTGTGCATGGCATGCACTTAACCCTAACCCTAATCCTAACCCTAACCCTAACCCTAACGCTAGCCCTAACCCTAACCCTAACCCTGACCCTAAGAGGCCTAACCCAAAACAGAACTCTAAACCTCAGCTGTGCATGGCATGCAGTTAACCCTAACCCTAACCCTAACCCTAACCCTAACCCTAACCCTAACCCTAACCCTAACCCTAACCCTAGCCCTAACCCTAACCCTAACCCTGACCCTAAGAGGCCTAACCCAAAACGGAACTCTAAACCTCAGCTGTGCATGGCATGCAGTTAACACTAACGCTAACCCTAACCCTAACCCTAACCTTAACCCTAACCCTAACCTTAAGTGACCTAACCCAAAACGAAACTCTAAACCTCAGCTGTGCATGGCATGCACTTAACCCTAACCCTAACCCTAACCCTAACC
This sequence comes from Falco peregrinus, assembly GCF_023634155.1. Lineage (NCBI taxonomy): Eukaryota > Metazoa > Chordata > Aves > Falconiformes > Falconidae > Falco > Falco peregrinus. The sequence continues at coordinate 725,015 of NW_026599595.1, read as the reverse complement.
CTAACCCTAACCCTAACCCTAACCCTAACCCTAACCCTAACCCTAAGCGACCTAACCCAAAACGGAACTCTAAACCTCAGCTGTGCATGGCATGCACTTAACCCTAACCCTAACCCTAACCCTAACCCTAACCTTAACCCTAACCCTAAGAGGCCTAACCCTAAATGCATCTCTAAACCTCAGCTGTGCATGGCATGTACGTAACCCTAACCCTAACCCTAACCCTAACCCTAACACTAACTCTAAGAGACCTAACCTTAAACGGAACTCTAAACCTCAGCTGTGCATGGCCTGTACCTAACCCTAACCCTAACCCTAACCCTAACCCTAACCCTAACGCTAACCCTAACCCTAACCCTAATCCTAACCCTAACCCTAATCCTTACCCTAAGAGGCCTAACCCTAAACGGAACTCAACCTCAGCTGTGCATGGCATGTACATAACCCTAACCCTAACCCTAACCCTAACCCTTACGCTAACCCTAACCCTAACCCTAACCCTAACCCTAACCCTAACCCTAACCCTAAACTTAACCCTAAGCCTAAGAGGCCTAACTCTAGACGGAACTCTAAACCTCAGCTGTGCATGGCATGTACGTAACCCTAACCCTAACCCTAACCCTAACCCTAATCCTAAACCTAACCCTAATCCTGACCCTAAGAGGACTAACCCTTGACGGAACTCTAAACCTCAGCTGTGCATGGCATGTACCTAACCCTAACCCTAACCCTAACCCTAACCCTAACCCTAACCCTAACCCTAACCCTAACCCTAACCCTAACCCTGACCCTAAGAGGCCTAACCCAAAACGGAACTCTAAACCTAGAGCTGTGCATGGCATGCACTTAACCCTAACCCTAACTCTAACCCTAACCCTAACCCTAACCCTAACCCTAACCTTAACCCTAACCCTAACCCTAAAGAGACCTAACCCAAAACGGAACTCTAAACCTCAGCTGTGCATGGCATGCACTTAACCCTAACCCTAACACTAACACTAACCCTAACCCTAACCCTAACCTTAACCCTAACCCTAAGAGGCCTAACACTAAATGCATCTCTAAACCTCAGCTGTGCATGGCATGTAGGTAACCCTAACACTAACCCTAACCCTAACCCTAACCTTAACCCTAACCCTAACCCTAAGAGGCCTAACCCTAAATGCATCTCTAAACCTCAGCTGTGCATGGCATGTACCTAACCCTAACCCTAACCCTAACCCTAACCCTAACACTAACCCTTATCCTGACCCTAAGAGGCCTAACCCTAAACGCAACTCTAAACCTCACCTGTGCATGGCATGTACGTAACCCTAACCCTAACCCTAACCCTAACCCTAACCCTAACCCTAACCCTAACCCTAACCCTAACCCTAACCCTAACCCTGACCCTAAGAGGCCTAACCCTAAACGCAACTCTAAACCTCAGCTGTGCATGGCATGCAGTTAACACTAACCCTAACCCTAACCCTAACCCTAACCCTAACCCTAACCTTAACCCTAACCCTAACCCTAACCTTAACCCTAACCCTAACCCTAAGAGACCTAACCCAAAACGGAACTCTAAACCTCAGCTGTGCATGGCATGCACTTAAACCTAACCCTAACACTAACACTAACCCTAACCCTAACCCTAACCCTAACCTTAACCCTAACCCTAAGAGGCCTAACCCTAAATGCATCTCTAAACCTCAGCTGTGCATGGCATGTAGGTAACCCTAACACTAACCCTAACCCTAACCCTAACCTTAACCCTAACCCTAAGAGGCCTAACCCTAAATGCATCTCTAAACCTCAGCTGTGCATGGCATGTAGGTAATCCTAACACTAACCCTAACCCTAACCCTAACCCTAACCCTAACCCTAACCCTGACCCTAAGAGGCCTAACCCAAAACGGAACTCTAAACCTCAGCTGTGCATGGCATGTACCTAACCCTAACCCTAACCCTAACCCTAACACTAAGTGACCTAACCCAAAACGGAACTCTAAACCTCAGCTGTGCATGGCATGTAACTAACCCTAACCCTAACCCTAACCCTAACCCTAACCCTAACCTTAACCCTAACCCTAACCCTAAACCTAACCCTAATCCTAACCCTAACCCTAATCCTTACCCTAAGAGGCCTAACCCTAAACGGAACTCAACCTCAGCTGTGCATGGCATGTACATAACCCTAACCCTAACCCTAACCCTAACCCTAGCTTTAACCCTAACCCTAACCCTAACACTAACCCTAACCCTAACCCTAACCCTAACCCTAACCCTGACCCTAAGAGGCCGAACCCAAAACGGAACTCTAAACCTCAGCTGTGCATGGCATGCACTTAACCCTAACCCTAATCCTAACCCTAACCCTAACCCTAACGCTAGCCCTAACCCTAACCCTAACCCTGACCCTAAGAGGCCTAACCCAAAACAGAACTCTAAACCTCAGCTGTGCATGGCATGCAGTTAACCCTAACCCTAACCCTAACCCTAACCCTAACCCTAACCCTAACCCTAACCCTAAACCTAACCCTAGCCCTAACCCTAACCCTAACCCTGACCCTAAGAGGCCTAACCCAAAACGGAACTCTAAACCTCAGCTGTGCATGGCATGCAGTTAACACTAACCCTAACCCTAACCCTAACCCTAACCTTAACCCTAACCCTAACCCTAAGTGACCTAACCCAAAACGAAACTCTAAACCTCAGCTGTGCATGGCATGCACTTAACCCTAACCCTAACCCTAACCCTAACCCTAACCCTAACCCTAACCCTAACCCTAACCCTAACCCTAAGCGACCTAACCCAAAACGGAACTCTAAACCTCAGCTGTGCATGGCATGCACTTAATCCTAACCCTAACCCTAACCCTAACCCTAACCTTAACCCTAACCCTAAGAGGCCTAACCCTAAATGCATCTCTAAACCTCAGCTGTGCATGGCATGTACCTAACCCTAACCCTAACCCTAACCCTAACCCTAACACTAACTCTAAGAGACCTAACCTTAAACGGAACTCTAAACCTCAGCTGTGCATGGCCTGTACCTAACCCTAACCCTAACCCTAACCCTAACCCTAACCCTAACGCTAACCCTAACCCTAACCCTAATCCTAACCCTAACCCTAATCCTTACCCTTAGAGGCCTAACCCTAAACGGAACTCAACCTCAGCTGTGCATGGCATGTACATAACCCTAACCCTAACCCTAACCCTAACCCTTACCCTAACCCTAACCCTAACCCTAACCCTAACCCTAACCCTAACCCTAACCCTAAACTTAACCCTAAGCCTAAGAGGCCTAACTCTAGACGGAACTCTAAACCTCAGCTGTGCATGGCATGTACGTAACCCTAACCCTAACCCTAACCCTAACCCTAATCCTAAACCTAACCCTAATCCTGACCCTAAGAGGACTAACCCTTGACGGAACTCTAAACCTCAGCTGTGCATGGCATTTACCTAACCCTAACCCTAACCCTAACCCTAACCCTAACCCTAACCCTAACCCTAACCCTAACCCTAACCCTAATCCTGACCCTAAGAGGCCTAACCCTAAACGCAACTCTAAACCTCAGCTGTGCATGGCATGTACCTAACCCTAACCCTAACCCTAACCCTAACCCTAACCCTAACCCTAACCCTAACCCTAACCCTAACCCTGACCCTAAGAGGCCTAACCCAAAACGGAACTCTAAACCTAGAGCTGTGCATGGCATGCACTTAACCCTAACCCTAACTCTAACCCTAACCCTAACCCTAACCCTAACCCTAACCTTAACCCTAACCCTAACCCTAAGAGACCTAACCCAAAACGGAACTCTAAACCTCAGCTGTGCATGGCATGCACTTAACCCTAACCCTAACACTAACACTAACCCTAACCCTAACCCTAACCTTAACCCTAACCCTAAGAGGCCTAACCCTAAATGCATCTCTAAACCTCAGCTGTGCATGGCATGTAGGTAACCCTAACACTAACCCTAACCCTAACCCTAACCTTAACCCTAACCCTAACCCTAAGAGGCCTAACCCTAAATGCATCTCTAAACCTCAGCTGTGCATGGCATGTACCTAACCCTAACCCTAACCCTAACCCTAACCCTAACACTAACCCTTATCCTGACCCTAAGAGGCCTAACCCTAAACGCAACTCTAAACCTCACCTGTGCATGGCATGTACGTAACCCTAACCCTAACCCTAACCCTAACCCTAACCCTAACCCTAACCCTAAACCTAACCCTAACCCTGACCCTAAGAGGCCTAACCCTAAACGCAACTCTAAACCTCAGCTGTGCATGGCATGCAGTTAACACTAACCCTAACCCTAACCCTAACCCTAACCCTAACCCTAACCTTAACCCTAACCCTAACCCTAACCTTAACCCTAACCCTAACCCTAAGAGACCTAACCCAAAACGGAACTCTAAACCTCAGCTGTGCATGGCATGCACTTAAACCTAACCCTAACACTAACACTAACCCTAACCCTAACCCTAACCCTAACCTTAACCCTAACCCTAAGAGGCCTAACCCTAAATGCATCTCTAAACCTCAGCTGTGCATGGCATGTAGGTAACCCTAACACTAACCCTAACCCTAACCCTAACCTTAACCCTAACCCTAAGAGGCCTAACCCTAAATGCATCTCTAAACCTCAGCTGTGCATGGCATGTAGGTAATCCTAACACTAACCCTAACCCTAACCCTAACCCTAACCCTAACCCTAACCCTAACCCTGACCCTAAGAGGCCTAACCCAAAACGGAACTCTAAACCTCAGCTGTGCATGGCATGTACCTAACCCTAACCCTAACCCTAACCCTAACACTAAGTGACCTAACCCAAAACGGAACTCTAAACCTCAGCTGTGCATGGCATGTAACTAACCCTAACCCTAACCCTAACCCTAACCCTAACCCTAACCTTAACCCTAACCCTAACCCTAAACCTAACCCTAATCCTAACCCTAACCCTAATCCTTACCCTAAGAGGCCTAACCCTAAACGGAACTCAACCTCAGCTGTGCAGGGCATGTACATAACCCTAACCCTAACCCTAACCCTAACCCTAGCTTTAACCCTAACCCTAACCCTAACCCTAACCCTAACCCTAACCCTAACCCTAACCCTAACCCTGACCCTAAGAGGCCGAACCCAAAACGGAACTCTAAACCTCAGTTGTGCATGGCATGCACTTAACCCTAACCCTAACCCTAACCCTAACCCTAACCCTAAACTTAACCCTGACCCTAAGAGACCTAACCCAAAACGGAACTCTAAACCTCAGCTGTGCATGGCATGTACGTAACCCTAACCCTAACCCTAACCCTAAACCTAATCCTAAACCTAACCCTAATCCTGACCCTAAGAGGCCTAACCCAAAACGGAACTCTAAACCTCACCTGTGCATGGCATGTACCTAACCCTAACCCTAACCCTAACCCTAACGCTAACCCGAACACTAACCCTAACCCTAATCCTGACCCTAAGAGGCCTAACCCTAAACGCAACTCTAAACCTCAGCTGTGCATGGCATGTACGTAACCCTAACCCTAACCCTAACCCTAACCCTAACCCTAACCCTAACCCTAAGAGGCCTAACCCTAAATGCATCTCTAAACCTCAGCTGTGCATGGCATGTAGGTAACCCTAACCCTAAACCTAACCCTAACCCTAACCCTAACCCTAACCCTAACCCTAACCCTGACCCTAAGAGGCCTAACCCAAAACGGAACTCTAAACCTCAGCTGTGCATGGCATGTACCTAACCCTAACCCTAACCCTAACACTAACACTAACTCTAAGAGACCTAACCTTAAACGGAACTCTAAACCTCAGCTGTGCATGTCCTGTACCTAACCCTAACCCTAACCCTAACCCTAACCCTAACCCTAACCCTAACCCTAAACCTAACCCTAATCCTAACCCTAACCCTAATCCTTACCCTAAGAGGCCTAACCCTAAACGGAACTCAACCTCAGCTGTGCATGGCATGTACATAACCCTAACCCTAACCCTAACCCTAACCCTAACACTAACCCTAACCCTGACCCTAAGAGGCCGAACCCAAAACGGAACTCGAAACCTCTAGCTGTGCATGGCATGCACTTAACCCTAACCCTAACCCTAACCCTAACCCTAACCCTAACCCTAACCCTAACCCTAACCCTAAACTTAACCCTAAGCCTAAGAGGCCTAACCCTAGACGGAACTCTAAACCTCAGCTGTGCATGGCATGTACGTAACCCTAACCCTAACCCTAACCCTAACCCTAACCCTAACCCTAACCCTAACCCTAAACTTAACCCTAAGCCTAAGAGGCCTAACCCTAGACGGAACTCTAAACCTCAGCTGTGCATGGCATGTACGTAACCCTAACCCTAACCCTAACCCTAAACCTAATCCTAAACCTAACCCTAACACTGACCCTAAGAGGACTAACCCTTGACGGAACTCTAAACCTCAGCTGTGCATGGCATGTACCTAACCCTAACCCTAACCCTAACCCTAACCCTAACCCTAACCCTAACGCTAACCTGAACACTAACCCTAACCCTAATCCTGACCCTAAGAGGCCTAACCCTAAACGCAACGCTAAACCTCAGCTGTGCATGGCATGTACGTAACCCTAACCCTAACCCTAACCCTAAGCCTAACGCTAACCCTAACCCTGACCCTAAGAGGCCTAACCCAAAACGGAACTCTAAACCTCAGCTGTGCATGGCATGCACTTAACCCTAACCCTAACCCTAACCCTAACCCTAACCCTAACCCTAACCCTACCCTAACCCTAACCCTAACCCTGACCCTAAGAGGCCTAAGCCAAAACGGAACTCTAAACCTCAGCTGTGCATGGCATGCAGTTAACACTAACCCTAACCCTAACCCTAACCCTAACCCTAACCCTAACCTTAACCCTAACACTAACCCTAAGAGACCTAACCCAAAACGGAACTCTAAACCTCAGCTGTGCATGGCATGTACCTAACCCTAACCCTAACCGTAACCCTAACCCTAACACTAACCCTAACCCTAACCCTAACCCTAACCCTAAGAGGCCTAACCCTAAACGCAACTCTAAACCTCAGCTGTGCATGGCATGTAGGTAATCCTAACACTAACCCTAACACTAACCCTAACTCTAACCCTAACCCTAACCCTAACCCTGACTCTAAGAGGCCTAACCCAAAACGGAACTCTAAACCTCAGCTGTGCATGGCATGTAGGTAACCCTAACCATAACCCTAACCCTAACACTAAGAGACCTAACCCAAAACGGAACTCTAAACCTCAGCTGTGCATGGCATGTAGGTAACCCTAACACTAACCCTAACCCTAACCCTAACCTTAACCCTAACCCTAAGAGGCCTAACCCTAAATGCATCTCTAAACCTCAGCTGTGCATGGCATGTAGGTAATCCTAACACTAACCCTAACCCTAACCCTAACCCTAACCCTAACCCTAACCCTAACCCTGACCCTAAGAGGCCTAACCCAAAACGGAACTCTAAACCTCAGCTGTGCA
>NW_026599595.1:705000-707500 GCF_023634155.1 Falco peregrinus | reverse complement strand
ACCCTAAGAGGCCTAACCCTAAACGCAACTCTAAACCTCAGCTGTGCATGGCATGTAGGTAATCCTAACACTAACCCTAACACTAACCCTAACTCTAACCCTAACCCTAACCCTAACCCTGACTCTAAGAAGCCTAACCCAAAACGGAACTCTAAACCTCAGCTGTGCATGGCATGTAGGTAACCCTAACCATAACCCTAACCCTAACACTAAGAGACCTAACCCAAAACGGAACTCTAAACCTCAGCTGTGCATGGCATGTAGGTAACCCTAACACTAACCCTAACCCTAACCCTAACCTTAACCCTAACCCTAAGAGGCCTAACCCTAAATGCATCTCTAAACCTCAGCTGTGCATGGCATGTAGGTAATCCTAACACTAACCCTAACCCTAACCCTAACCCTAACCCTAACCCTAACCCTAACCCTGACCCTAAGAGGCCTAACCCAAAACGGAACTCTAAACCTCAGCTGTGCATGGCACGTACCTAACCCTAACCCTAACCCTAACCCTAACACTAAGAGACCTAACCCAAAACGGAACTCTAAACCTCAGCTGTGCATGGCATGTACCTAACCCTAACCCTAACCCTAACCCTAACCCTAACCTTAACCCTAACCCTAAGCCTAAACCTAACCCTAATCCTAACCCTAACCCTAATCCCTACCCTAAGAGGCCTAACCCTAAACGGAACTCAACCTCAGCTGTGCATGGCATGTACATAACCCTAACCCTAACCCTAACCCTAACCCTAACCCTAACTTTAACCCTAACCCTAACCCTAACCCTAACCCTAACCCTAACCCTAACCCTAACCCTAATCCTAACCCTAACCCTAATCCTAACCCTAACCCTAATCCTTACCCTAAGAGGCCTAACCCTAAACGGAACTCAACCTCAGCTGTGCATGGCATGTACATAACCCTAACCCTAACCCTAACCCTAACCCTAACCCTAACTTTAACCCTAACCCTAACCCTAACCCTAACCCTTACCCTAACCCTAATCCTAACCCTAACCCTAACCCTAACCCTAACCCTAACCCTAAACTTAACCCTAAGCCTAAGAGGCCTAACTCTAGACGGAACTCTAAACCTCAGCTGTGCATGGCATGTACGTAACCCTAACCCTAACCCTAACCCTAACCCTAATCCTAAACCTAACCCTAATCCTGACCCTAAGAGGACTAACCCTTGACGGAACTCTAAACCTCAGCTGTGCATGGCATGTACCTAACCCTAACCCTAACCCTAACCCTAACCCTAACCCTAACCCTAACCCTAACCCTAACCCTAACCCTAACCCTAACCCTAATCCTGACCCTAAGAGGCCTAACCCTAAACGCAACTCTAAACCTCAGCTGTGCATGGCATGTACCTAACCCTAACCCTAACCCTAACCCTAACCCTAACCCTAACCCTAACCCTAACACTAACACTAACTCTAAGAGACCTAACCTTAAACGGAACTCTAAACCTCAGCTGTGCATGGCCTGTACCTAACCCTAACCCTAACCCTAACCCTAACCCTAACCCTAACCCTAACCCTAAACCTAACCCTAATCCTAACCCTAACCCTAATCCTTACCCTAAGAGGCCTAACCCTAAACGGAACTCAACCTCAGCTGTGCATGGCATGTACATAACCCTAACCCTAACCCTAACCCTAACCCTAACACTAACCCTAACCCTGACCCTAAGAGGCCGAACCCAAAACGGAACTCGAAACCTCTAGCTGTGCATGGCATGCACTTAACCCTAACCCTAACCCTAACCCTAACCCTAACCCTAACCCTAACCCTAACCCTAACCCTAAACTTAACCCTAAGCCTAAGAGGCCTAACCCTAGACGGAACTCTAAACCTCAGCTGTGCATGGCATGTACGTAACCCTAACCCTAACCCTAACCCTAACCCTAACCCTAACCCTAACCCTAACCCTAACCTTAACCCTAAGCCTAAGAGGCCTAACCCTAGACGGAACTCTAAACCTCAGCTGTGCATGGCATGTACGTAACCCTAACCCTAACCCTAACCCTAAACCTAATCCTAAACCTAACCCTAACCCTGACCCTAAGAGGACTAACCCTTGACGGAACTCTAAACCTCAGCTGTGCATGGCATGTACCTAACCCTAACCCTAACCCTAACCCTAACCCTAACCCTAACCCTAACCCTAACACTAACACTAACTCTAAGAGACCTAACCTTAAACGGAACTCTAAACCTCAGCTGTGCATGGCCTGTACCTAACCCTAACCCTAACCCTAACCCTAACCCTAACCCTAACCCTAACCCTAAACCTAACCCTAATCCTAACCCTAACCCTAATCCTTACCCTAAGAGGCCTAACCCTAAACGGAACTCAACCTCAGCTGTGCATGGCATGTACATAACCCTAACCCTAACCCTAACCCTAACCCTAACACTAACCCTAACCCTGACCCTAAGAGGCCGAACCCAAAACGGAACTCGAAACCTCTAGCTGTGCATGGCATGCA
>NW_026599595.1:682500-697500 GCF_023634155.1 Falco peregrinus | reverse complement strand
AACCCTAACCCTAACCCTAAACCTAACCCTAATCCTAACCCTAACCCTAATCCTTACCCTAAGAGGCCTAACCCTAAACGGAACTCAACCTCAGCTGTGCATGGCATGTACGTAACCCTAACCCTAACCCTAACCCTAACCCTAATCCTAAACCTAACCCTAATACTGACCATAAGAGGCCTAACCCTTGACGGAACTCTAAACCTCAGCTGAGCATGGCATGTACCTAACCCTAACCCTAACCCTAACCCTAACCCTAACCCTAACCCTAACCCTAACCCTAACCCTAACCCTAACCCTAACCCTTATCCTGACCCTAAGAGGCCTAACCCTAAACGCAACTCTAAACCTCAGCTGTGCATGGCATGTACGTAACCCTAACCCTAACCCTAACCCTAACCCTAACCCTAACCCTAACCCTAACCCTAACCCTAACCCTAACCCTGACTCTAAGAGGCCTAACCCAAAACGGAACTCTAAACCTCAGCTGTGCATGGCATGCAGTTAACACTAACCCTAACCCTAATCCTAACACTAACCCTAACCCTAACCTTAACCCTAACCCTAACCCTAAGTGACCTAACCCAAAACGGAACTCTAAACCTAGAGCTGTGCATGGCATGCACTTAACCCTAACCCTAACCCTAACCCTAACCCTAACCCTAACCTTAACCCTAACCCTAACCCTAAGAGACCTAACCCAAAACGGAACTCTAAACCTCAGCTGTGCATGGCATGCACTTAACCCTAACCCTAACACTAACACTAACCCTAACCCTAACCCTAACCCTAACCCTAAACTTAACCCTAAGCCTAAGAGGCCTAACCCTAGACGGAACTCTAAACCTCAGCTGTGCATGGCATGTACGTAACCCTAACCCTAACCCTAACCCTAACCCTAACCTTAACCCTAACCCTAAGAGGCCTAACCCTAAATGCATCTCTAAACCTCAGCTGTGCATGGCATGTAGGTAATCCTAACACTAACCCTAACCCTAACCCTAACCCTAACCCTAACCCTAACCCTGACCCTAAGAGGCCTAACCCAAAACGGAACTCTAAACCTCAGCTGTGCATGGCATGTACCTAACCCTAACCCTAACCCTAACACTAAGAGACCTAACCCAAAACGGAACTCTAAACCTCAGCTGTGCATGGCATGTACCTAACCCTAACCCTAACCCTAACCCTAACCCTAACCTTAACCCTAACCCTAACCCTAAACCTAACCCTAATCCTAACCCTAACCCTAATCCTTACCCTAAGAGGCCTAACCCTAAACGGAACTCAACCTCAGCTGTGCATGGCATGTACGTAACCCTAACCCTAACCCTAACCCTAACCCTAACCCTAACCCTAACCCTAACCCTAACCCTAAAAGACCTAACCCTAAACGGAACTCTAAACCTCAGCTGTGCATGGCATGCAGTTAATACTAACCCTAACCCTAACCCTAACCCTAACCCTAACCCTAACCTTAACCCTAACCCTAACCCTAAGTGACCTAACCCAAAACGGAACTCTAAACCTAGAGCTGTGCATGGCATGCACTTAACCCTAACCCTAACCCTAACCCTAACCCTAACCCTAACCCTAACCCTAACCCTAACCTGAACCCTAACCCTAACCCTAAGAGACCTAACCCAAAACGGAACTCTAAACCTCAGCTGTGCACGGCATGCACTTAAACCTAACCCTAACACTAACACTAACCCTAACCCTAACCCTAACCCTAACCTTAACCCTAACCCTAAGAGGCCTAACCCTAAATGCATCTCTAAACCTCAGCTGTGCATGGCATGTAGGTAACCCTAACACTAACCCTAACCCTAACCCTAACCTTAACCCTAACCCTAAGAGGCCTAACCCTAAATGCATCTCTAAACCTCAGCTGTGCATGGCATGTAGGTAATCCTAACACTAACCCTAACCCTAACCCTAACCCTAACCCTAACCCTAACCCTGACCCTAAGAGTCCTAACCCAAAACGGAACTCTAAACCTCAGCTGTGCATGGCATGTACCTAACCCTAACCCTAACCCTAACCCTAACACTAAGAGACCTAACCCAAAACGGAACTCTAAACCTCAGCTGTGCATGGCATGTACCTAACCCTAACCCTAACCCTAACCCTAACCCTAACCCTAACCTTAACCCTAACCCTAACCCTAAACCTAACCCTAATCCTAACCCTAACCCTAATCCTTACCCTAAGAGGCCTAACCCTAAACGGAACTCAACCTCAGCTGTGCATGGCATGTACATAACCCTAACCCTAACCCTAACCCTAACCCTAACCCTAACTTTAACCCTAACCCTAACCCTAACCCTAACCCTAACCCTAACCCTAACCCTGACCCTAAGAGGCCGAACCCAAAACGGAACTCTAAACCTCAGTTGTGCATGGCATGCACTTAACCCTAACCCTAACCCTAACCCTAACCTTAACCCTAACACTAACCCTAAGAGACCTAACCCAAAACGGAACTCTAAACCTCAGCTGTGCATGGCATGTACCTAACCCTAACCCTAACCCTAACCCTAACCCTAACACTAACCCTAACCCTAATCCTGACCCTAAGAGGCCTAACCCTAAACGCAACTCTAAACCTCAGCTGTGCATGGCATGCAGTTAACCCTAACCCTAACCCTAACCCTAACCCTAAACTTAACCCTAAGCCTAAGAGGCCTAACCCTAGACGGAACTCTAAACCTCAGCTGTGCATGGCATGTACGTAACCCTAACCCTAACCCTAACCCTAACCCTAACCCTAACCCTAACCCTAACCCTAAACTTAACCCTAAGCCTAAGAGGCCTAACCCTAGACGGAACTCTAAACCTCAGCTGTGCATGGCATGTACGTAACCCTAACCCTAACCCTAACCCTAACCCTAACCCTAACCCTAACCCTAACGCTAACCCTAACCCTGACCCTAAGAGGCCTAACCCAAAACGGAACTCTAAACCTCAGCTGTGCATGGCATGTACGTAACCCTAACCCTAACCCTAACCCTAAACCTAATCCTAAACCTAACCCTAATCCTGACCCTAAGAGGACTAACCCTTGACGGAACTCTAAACCTCAGCTGTGCATGGCATGTACCTAACCCTAACCCTAACCCTAACCCTAACCCTAACCCTAACCCTAACGATAACCCGAACACTAAGCCTAACCCTAATCCTGACCCTAAGAGGCCTAACCCTAAACGCAACGCTAAACCTCAGCTGTGCATGGCATGTACGTAACCCTAACCCTAACCCTAACCCTAAGCCTAACTCTAACCCTAACCCTGACCCTAAGAGGCCTAACCCAAAACGTAACTCTAAACCACAGCTGTGCATGGCATGCACTTAACCCTAACCCTAACCCTAACCCTAACCCTAACCCTAACCCTAACCCTAACCCTAACCCTACCCTAACCCTAACCCTAACCCTGACCCTAAGAGGCCTAAGCCAAAACGGAACTCTAAACCTCAGCTGTGCATGGCATGCAGTTAACACTAACCCTAACCCTAACCCTAACCCTAACCCTAACCCTAACCTTAACCCTAACACTAACCCTAAGAGACCTAACCCAAAACGGAACTCTAAACCTCAGCTGTGCATGGCATGTACCTAACCCTAACCCTAAGCCTAACCCTAACCTTAACCCTAACCCTAACCCTAAACCTAACCCTAATCCTAACCCTAACCCTAATCCTTACCCTAAGAGGCCTAACCCTAAACGGAACTCAACCTCAGCTGTGCATGGCATGTACATAACCCTAACCCTAACCCTAACCCTAACCCTAACCCTAACTTTAACCCTAACCCTAACCCTAACCCTAACCCTAACCCTAACCCTAACCCTGACCCTAAGAAGCCGAACCCAAAACGGAACTCTAAACCTCAGTTGTGCATGGCATGCACTTAACCCTAACCCTAACCCTAACCCTAACCTTAACCCTAACACTAACCCTAAGAGACCTAACCCAAAACGGAACTCTAAACCTCAGCTGTGCATGGCATGTACCTAACCCTAACCCTAACCCTAACCCTAACCCTAACCCTAACCCTAACCCTAACCCTAACCCTGACTCTAAGAGGCCTAACCCAAAACGGAACTCTAAACCTCAGCTGTGCATGGCATGCAGTTAACACTAACCCTAACCCTAATCCTAACACTAACCCTAACTCTAACCTTAACCCTAACCCTAACCCTAAGTGACCTAACCCAAAACGGAACTCTAAACCTAGAGCTGTGCATGGCATGCACTTAACCCTAACCCTAACCCTAACCCTAACCCTAACCCTAACCCTAACCTTAACCCTAACCCTAACCCTAAGAGACCTAACCCAAAACGGAACTCTAAACCTCAGCTGTGCATGGCATGCACTTAACCCTAACCCTAACACTAACACTAACCCTAACCCTAACCCTAACCCTAACCCTAAACTTAATCCTAAGCCTAAGAGGCCTAACCCTAGACGGAACTCTAAACCTCAGCTGTGCATGGCATGTACGTAACCCTAACCCTAACCCTAACCCTAACCCTAACCCTAACCCTAACCCTAACCTTAACCCTAAGAGGCCTAACCCTAAATGCATCTCTAAACCTCAGCTGTGCATGGCATGTAGGTAATCCTAACACTAACCCTAACCCTAACCCTAACCCTAACCCTAACCCTAACCCTGACCCTAAGAGGCCTAACCCAAAACGGAACTCTAAACCTCAGCTGTGCATGGCATATACCTAACCCTAACCCTAACCCTAACACTAAGAGACCTAACCCAAAACGGAACTCTAAACCTCAGCTGTGCATGGCATGTACCTAACCCTAACCCTAACCCTAACCCTAACCCTAACCTTAACCCTAACCCTAACCCTAAACCTAACCCTAATCCTAACCCTAACCCTAATCCTTACCCTAAGAGGCCTAACCCTAAACAGAACTCAACCTCAGCTGTGCATGGCATGTACGTAACCCTAACCCTAACCCTAACCCTAACCCTAATCCTAAACCTAACCCTAATACTGACCATAAGAGGCCTAACCCTTGACGGAACTCTAAACCTCAGCTGTGCATGGCATGCAGTTAACACTAACCCTAACCCTAACCCTAACCCTAACCCTAACCCTAACCTTAACCCTAACCCTAACCCTAAGTGACCTAACCCAAAACGGAACTCTAAACCTAGAGCTGTGCATGGCATGCACTTAACCCTAACCCTAACCCTAACCCTAACCCTAACCCTAACCCTAACCCTAACCCTAACCTGAACCCTAACCCTAACCCTAAGAGACCTAACCCAAAACGGAACTCTAAACCTCAGCTGTGCACGGCATGCACTTAAACCTAACCCTAACACTAACACTAACCCTAACCCTAACCCTAACCCTAACCTTAACCCTAACCCTAAGAGGCCTAACCCTAAATGCATCTCTAAACCTCAGCTGTGCATGGCATGTAGGTAACCCTAACACTAACCCTAACCCTAACCCTAACCTTAACCCTAACCCTAAGAGGCCTAACCCTAAATGCATCTCTAAACCTCAGCTGTGCATGGCATGTAGGTAATCCTAACACTAACCCTAACCCTAATCCTAACCCTAACCCTAACCCTAACCCTGACCCTAAGAGGCCTAACCCTAAACGGAACTCTAAACCTCAGCTGTGCATGGCATGTACCTAACCCTAACCCTAACCCTAACCCTAACACTAAGAGACCTAACCCAAAACGGAACTCTAAACCTCAGCTGTGCATGGCATGTACCTAACCCTAACCCTAACCCTAACCCTAACCCTAACCCTAACCTTAACCCTAACCCTAACCCTAAACCTAACCCTAATCCTAACCCTAACCCTAATCCTTACCCTAAGAGGCCTAACCCTAAACGGAACTCAACCTCAGCTGTGCATGGCATGTACATAACCCTAACCCTAACCCTAACCCTAACCCTAACCCTAACTTTAACCCTAACCCTAACCCTAACCCTAACCCTAACCCTAACCCTAACCCTGACCCTAAGAGGCCGAACCCAAAACGGAACTCTAAACCTCAGTTGTGCATGGCATGCACTTAACCCTAACCCTAACCCTAACCCTAACCTTAACCCTAACACTAACCCTAAGAGACCTAACCCAAAACGGAACTCTAAACCTCAGCTGTGCATGGCATGTACCTAACCCTAACCCTAACCCTAACCCTAACCCTAACACTAACCCTAACCCTAATCCTGACCCTAAGAGGCCTAACCCTAAACGCAACTCTAAACCTCAGCTGTGCATGGCATGCAGTTAACCCTAACCCTAACCCTAACCCTAACCCTAAACTTAACCCTAAGCCTAAGAGGCCTAACCCTAGACGGAACTCTAAACCTCAGCTGTGCATGGCATGTACGTAACCCTAACCCTAACCCTAACCCTAACCCTAACCCTAACCCTAACCCTAACCCTAAACTTAACCCTAAGCCTAAGAGGCCTAACCCTAGACGGAACTCTAAACCTCAGCTGTGCATGGCATGTACGTAACCCTAACCCTAACCCTAACCCTAACCCTAACCCTAACCCTAACCCTAAACTTAACCCTAAGCCTAAGAGGCCTAACCCAAAACGGAACTCTAAAACTCAGCTGTGCATGGCATGTACCTAACCCTAACCCTAACCCTAACCCTAAACCTAATCCTAAACCTAACCCTAATCCTGACCCTAAGAGGACTAACCCTTGACGGAACTCTAAACCTCAGCTGTGCATGGCATGTACCTAACCCTAACCCTAACCCTAACCCTAACCCTAACGCTAACCCGAACACTAAACCTAACCCTAATCCTGACCCTAAGAGGCCTAACCCTAAACGCAACGCTAAACCTCAGCTGTGCATGGCATGTACGTAACCCTAACCCTAACCCTAACCCTAAGCCTAACGCTAACCCTAACCCTGACCCTAAGAGGCCTAACCCATAACGGAACTCTAAACCTCAGCTGTGCATGGCATGCACTTAACCCTAACCCTAACCCTAACCCTAACCCTAACCCTAACCCTAACCCTAACCCTAACCCTACCCTAACCCTAACCCTAACCCTGACCCTAAGAGGCCTAAGCCAAAACGGAACTCTAAACCTCAGCTGTGCATGGCATGCAGTTAACACTAACCCTAACCCTAACCCTAACCCTAACCCTAATCCTAACCTTAACCCTAACACTAACCCTAAGAGACCTAACCCAAAACGGAACTCTAAACCTCAGCTGTGCATGGCATGTACCTAACCCTAACCCTAACCCTTAACCCTAACCCTAACCCTAACCCTAACCCTAATCCTGACCCTAAGAGGCCTAACCCTAAACGCAACTCTAAACCTCAGCTGTGCATGGCATGCAGTTAACCCTAACCCTAACCCTAACCCTAACCCTAACCCTAACCCTAACCCTGACCCTAAGAGGCCTAACCCAAAACGGAACTCTAAACCTCAGCTGTGCATGGCATGCAGTTAACACTAACCCTAACCCTAACCCTAACACTAACCCTAACCCTAACCTTAACCCTAACCCTAACCCTAAGTGACCTAACCCAAAACGGAACTCTAAACCTAGAGCTGTGCATGGCATGCACTTAACCCTAACCCTAACTCTAACCCTAACCCTAACCCTAACCCTAACCTTAACCCTAACCCTAACCCTAAGAGACCTAACCCAAAACGGAACTCTAAACCTCAGCTGTGCATGGCATGCACTTAACCCTAACCCTAACACTAACACTAACCCTAACCCTAACCCTAACCCTAACCCTAACCTTAACCCTAAACCTAAGAGGCCTAACCCTAAATGCATCTCTAAACCTCAGCTGTGCATGGCATGTAGGTAACCCTAACACTAACCCTAACCCTAACCCTAACCTTAACCCTAACCCTAAGAGGCCTAACCCTAAATGCATCTCTAAACCTCAGCTGTGCATGGCATGTAGGTAATCCTAACACTAACCCTAACCCTAACCCTAACCCTAACCCTAACCCTAACCCTGACCCTAAGAGGCCTAACCCAAAACGGAACTCTAAACCTCAGCTGTGCATGGCATGTACCTAACCCTAACCCTAACCCTAACACTAAGAGAACTAACCCAAAACGGAACTCTAAACCTCAGCTGTGCATGGCATGTACCTAACCCTAACCCTAACCCTAACCCTAACCCTAACCTTAACCCTAACCCTAACCCTAAACCTAACCCTAATCCTAACCCTAACCCTAATCCTTACCCTAAGAGGCCTAACCCTAAACGGAACTCAACCTCAGCTGTGCATGGCATGCACGTAACCCTAACCCTAACCCTAACCCTAACCCTAATCCTAAACCTAACCCTAATACTGACCATAAGAGGCCTAACCCTTGACGGAACTCTAAACCTCAGCTGTGCATGGCATGTACGTAACCCTAACCCTAACCCTAACCCTAACCCTAACCCTAACCCTAACCCTAACCCTAACCCTAACCCTAACCCTAACCCTAACCCTAACCCTTATCCTGACCCTAAGAGGCCTAACCCTAAACGCAACTCTAAACCTCAGCTGTGCATGGCATGTACGTAACCCTAACCCTAACCCTAACCCTAACCCTAACCCTAACCCTAACCCTAACCCTAACCCTAACCCTAACCCTAACCCTGACCCTAAGAGGCCTAACCCAAAACGGAACTCTAAACCTCAGCTGTGCATGGCATGCAGTTAACACTAACCCTAACCCTAACCCTAACCCTAACCCTAACCCTAACCTTAACCCTATACCTAACCCTAAGTGACCTAACCCAAAACGGAACTCTAAACCTAGAGCTGTGCATGGCATGCACTTAAACCTAACCCTAACACTAACACTAACCCTAACCCTAACCCTAACCCTAACCTTAACCCTAACCCTAAGAGGCCTAACCCTAAATGCATCTCTAAACCTCAGCTGTGCATGGCATGTAGGTAACCCTAACACTAACCCTAACCCTAACCCTAACCTTAACCCTAACCCTAAGTGGCCTAACCCTAAATGCATCTCTAAACCTCAGCTGTGCATGGCATGTAGGTAATCCTAACACTAACCCTAACCCTAACCCTAACCCTAACCCTAACCCTAACCCTAACCCTAACCCTGACCCTAAGAGGCCTAACCCAAAACGGAACTCTAAACCTCAGCTGTGCATGGCATGTACCTAACCCTAACCCTAACCCTAACCCTGACACTAAGAGACCTAACCCAAAACGGAACTCTAAACCTCAGCTGTGCATGGCATGTACCTAACCCTAACCCTAACCCTAACCCTAACCCTAACCCTAACCCTAACCCTAACCCTAACCTTAACCCTAACCCTAACCCTAAACCTAACCCTAATCCTAACCCTAACCCTAATCCTTACCCTAAGAGGCCTAACCCTAAACGGAACTCAACCTCAGCTGTGCATGGCATGTACATAACCCTAAACCTAACCCTAACCCTAACCCTAACCCTAACTTTAACCCTAACCCTAACCCTAACCCTAACCCTAACCCTAACCCTAACCCTGACCCTAAGAGGCCGAACCCAAAACGGAACTCTAAACCTCAGTTGTGCATGGCATGCACTTAACCCTAACCCTAACCCTAACCCTAACCGTAACGCTAACCCGAACACTAACCCTAACCCTAACCCTGACCCTAAGAGGCCTAACCCTTGACGGAACTCTAAACCTCACCTGTGCATGGCATGTACCTAACCCTAACCCTAACCCTAACCCAAACCGTAACGCTAACCCGAACACTAACCCTAACCCTAATCCTGACCCTAAGAGGCCTAACCCTAAACGCAACTCTAAACCTCAGCTGTGCATGGCATGTACGTAACCCTAACCCTAACCCTAACCCTAACCCTAACCCTAACCCTAACCCTGACCCTAAGAGGCCGAACCCAAAACGGAACTCTAAACCTCAGCTGTGCATGGCATGCACTTAACCCTAACCCTAACCCTAACCCTAACCCTAACCCTAACCCTAGCCCTAACCCTAACCCTAACCCTGACCCTGACCCTAAGAGGCCTAACCCAAAACGGAACTCTAAACCTCAGCTGCGCATGGCATGCAGTTAACACTAACCCTAACCCTAACCCTAACCCTAACCCTAACCCTAACCTTAACCCTAACCCTAACCCTAAGTGACCTAACCCAAAATGAAACTCTAAACCTCAGCTGTGCATGGCATGCACTTAACCCTAACCCTAACCCTAACCCTAACCCTAACCCTAACCCTAACCCTAACCCTAACCCTAACCCTGACCCTGACCCTAAGAGGCCTAACCCAAAACGGAACTCTAAACCTCAGCTGCGCATGGCATGCAGTTAACACTAACCCTAACCCTAACCCTAACCCTAACCCTAACCCTAACCTTAACCCTAACCCTAACCCTAAGTGACCTAACCCAAAATGAAACTCTAAACCTCAGCTGTGCATGGCATGCACTTAACCCTAACCCTAACCCTAACCCTAACCCTAACCCTAACCCTAACCCTAACCCTAACCCTAACCCTAACCCTAAGCGACCTAACCCAAAACGGAACTCTAAACCTCAGCTGTGCATGGCATGCACTTAACCCTAACCCTAACCCTAACCCTAACCCTAACCCTAACCCTAACCCTAACCTTAACCCTAACCCTAAGAGGCCTAACCCTAAATGCATCTCTAAACCTCAGCTGTGCATGGCATGTAGGTAACCCTAACCCTAACCCTAACCCTAACCCTAACCCTAACCCTGACCCTAAGAGGCCTAACCCAAAATGGAACTCTAAACCTCAGCTGTGCATGGCATGTACCTAACCCTAACCCTAACCCTAACCCTAACCCTAACACTAACTCTAAGACACCTAACCTTAAACGGAACTCTAAACCTCAGCTGTGCATGGCCTGTACCTAACCCTAACCCTAACCCTAACCCTAACCCTAACCCTAACCCTAACCCTAACCCTAACCCTAACCCTAAACCTAACCCTAATCCTAACCCTAACCCTAATCCTTACCCTAAGAGGCCTAACCCTAAACGGAACTCAACCTCAGCTGTGCATGGCATGTACATAACCCTAACCCTAACCCTAACCCTAACCCTTACCCTAACCCTAACCCTAACCCTAACCCTAACCCTAACCCTAACCCTAAACTTAACCCTAAGCCTAAGAGGCCTAACTCTAGACGGAACTCTAAACCTCATCTGTGCATGGCATGTACGTAACCCTAACCCTAACCCTAACCCTAACCCTAATCCTAAACCTAACCCTAATCCTGACCCTAAGAGGACTAACCCTTGACGGAACTCTAAACCTCAGCTGTGCATGGCATGTACCTAACCCTAACCCTAACCCTAACCCTAACCCTAACCCTAACCCTAACGCTAACCCGAACACTAACCCTAACCCTAATCCTGACCCTAAGAGGCCTAACCCTAAACGCAACGCTAAACCTCAGCTGTGCATGGCATGTACGTAACCCTAACCCTAACCCTAACCCTAACCCTAAGCCTAACGCTAACCCTAACCCTGACCCTAAGAGGCCTAACCCAAAACGGAACTCTAAACCTCAGCTGTGCATGGCATGCACTTAACCCTAACCCTAACCCTAACCCTAACCCTAACCCTAACCCTAACCCTAGCCCTAACCCTAACCCTAACCCTGACCCTAAGAGGCCTAAGCCAAAACGGAACTCTAAACCTCAGCTGTGCATGGCATGCAGTTAACACTAACCCTAACCCTAACCCTAACCCTAACCCTAACCCTAACCTTAACCCTAACACTAACCCTAAGAGACCTAACCCAAAACGGAACTCTAAACCTCAGCTGTGCATGGCATGTACCTAACCCTAACCCTAACCCTAACCCTAACCCTAACCCTAACCCTAACCCTAATCCTGACCCTAAGAGGCCTAACCCTAAACGCAACTCTAAACCTCAGCTGTGCATGGCATGTACGTAACCCTAACCCTAACCCTAACCTTAACCCTAACCCTAAGAGGCCTAACCCTAAATGCATCTCTAAACCTCAGCTGTGCATGGCATGTAGGTAATCCTAACACTAACCCTAACCCTAACCCTAACCCTAACCCTAACCCTGACCCTAAGAGGCCTAACCCAAAACGGAACTCTAAACCTCAGCTGTGCATGGCATGTACCTAACCCTAACCCTAACCCTAACACTAAGAGACCTAACCCAAAACGGAACTCTAAACCTCAGCTGTGCATGGCATGTACCTAACCCTAACCCTAACCCTAACCCTAACCCTAACCTTAACCCTAACCCTAACCCTAAACCTAACCCTAATCCTAACCCTAACCCTAATCCTTACCCTAAGAGGCCTAACCCTAAACGGAACTCAACCTCAGCTGTGCATGGCATGTACGTAACCCTAACCCTAACCCTAACCCTAACCCTAATCCTAAACCTAACCCTAATACTGACCATAAGAGGCCTAACCCTTGACGGAACTCTAAACCTCAGCTGTGCATGGCATGCAGTTAACACTAACCCTAACCCTAACCCTAACCCTAACCCTAACCCTAACCTTAACCCTAACCCTAACCCTAAGTGACCTAACCCAAAACGGAACTCTAAACCTAGAGCTGTGCATGGCATGCACTTAACCCTAACCCTAACCCTAACCCTAACCCTAACCCTAACCCTAACCTGAACCCTAACCCTAACCCTAAGAGACCTAACCCAAAACGGAACTCTAAACCTCAGCTGTGCACGGCATGCACTTAAACCTAACCCTAACACTAACACTAACCCTAACCCTAACCCTAACCCTAACCTTAACCCTGAACCTAAGAGGCCTAACCCTAAATGCATCTCTAAACCTCAGCTGTGCATGGCATGTAGGTAACCCTAACACTAACCCTAACCCTAACCCTAACCTTAACCCTAACCCTAAGAGGCCTAACCCTAAATGCATCTCTAAACCTCAGCTGTGCATGGCATGTAGGTAATCCTAACCCTAACCCTAACCCTAACCCTAACCCTAACCCTAACCCTAACCCTGACCCTAAGAGGCCTAACCCAAAACGGAACTCTAAACCTCAGCTGTGCATGGCATGTACCTAACCCTAACCCTAACCCTAACACTAAGAGACCTAACCCAAAACGGAACTCTAAACCTCAGCTGTGCATGGCATGTACCTAACCCTAACCCTAACCCTAACCCTAACCCTAACCCTAACCTTAACCCTAACCCTAACCCTAAACCTAACCCTAATCCTAACCCTAACCCTAATCCTTACCCTAAGAGGCCTAACCCTAAACGGAACTCAACCTCAGCTGTGCATGGCATGTACGTAACCCTAACCCTAACCCTAACCCTAACCCTAATCCTAAACCTAACCCTAATACTGACCATAAGAGGCCTAACCCTTGACGGAACTCTAAACCTCAGCTGAGCATGGCATGTACCTAACCCTAACCCTAACCCTAACACTAACCCTAACCCTAACCCTAACCCTAACCCTAACCCTAACCCTAACCCTAACCCTAACCCTAACCCTAACCCTAACCCTTATCCTGACCCTAAGAGGCCTAACCCTAAACGCAACTCTAAACCTCAGCTGTGCATGGCATGTACGTAACCCTAACCCTAACCCTAACCCTAACCCTAACCCTAACCCTAACCCTAACCCTAACCCTGACCCTAAGAGGCCTAACCCTAAATGGAACTCAAAACCTCATCTGTGCTTGGCATGTACCTAACCCTAACCCTAACCCTAACCGTAACCCTAACCCTAACCCTAACCCTAACCCTAACCCTAACCCTAACCCTAACCCTAACCCTAACCCTAACCCTAACCCTAACCCTAACCCTAAGAGACCTAACCCTAAACGGAACTCTAAACCTCAGCTGTGCATGGCATGTACCTAACCCTAACCCTAACCCTAACCCTAACCCTAACCCTAACCCTAACCCTAACCCTAAGAGACCTAACCCTAAACGGAACTCTAAACCTCAGCTGTGCATGGCATGTACCTAACCCTAACCCTAACACTAACCCTAACCCTAACCCTAACCCTAAGAGACCTAACCCTAAACGGAACTCTAAACCTCAGCTGTGCATGGCATGTACCTAACCCTAACCCTAACCCTAACCCTAACCCTAACCCTAACCCTAACCCTAACCCTAACCCTAACCCTAAAAGACCTAACCCTAAACGGATCTCTAAACCTACAGCTGTGCATGGCATGTACCTAACCCTAACCCTAACCCTAACCCTAACCCTATCCCTAACCCTAAAAGACCTAACCCTAAACGGAACTCAAAACCTCAGCTGTGCATGGCATGTACCTAACCCTAACCCTAACCCTAACCGTAACCCTAAGAGACCTAACCCTAAATGGAACTCAAAACCTCATCTGTGCTTGGCATGTACCTAACCCTAACCCTAACCCTAACTGTAACCCTAACCCTAACCCTAACCCTAACCCTAACCCTAACCCTAACCCTAACCCTAACCCTAAGAGACCTAACCCTAAACGGAACTCTAAACCTCAGCTGTGCATGGCATATACCTAACCCTAACCCTAACCCTAACCCTAACCCTAACCTTAACCCTAAGCCTAAGAGACCTAACCCTAAACGGAACTCTAAACCTCAGCTGTGCATGGCATGTACCTAACCCAAACCCTAACACTAACCCTAACCCTAACCCTAACCCTAACCCTAACCCTAACCCTAACCCTAACCCTAACCCTAACACTAACCCTAACCCTAACCCTAACCCTAACCCTAACCCTAACCCTAACCCTAACCCTAACCCTAAAAGACCTAACCCTAAACGGAACTCTAAACCTACAGCTGTGCATGGCATGTACCTAACCCTAACCCTAACCCTAACCCTAACCCTAATCTTAACCCTAAGCCTAAGAGACCTAACCCTAAACGGAACTCTAAACCTCAGCTGTGCATGGCATGTACCTAACCCTAACCCTAACCCTAACCCTAACCCTAACCCTAACCCTAACCCTAACCCTAACCC
>NW_026599595.1:622500-625000 GCF_023634155.1 Falco peregrinus | reverse complement strand
AGCTGTGCATGGCATGTACCTAACCCTAACCCTAACCCTAACACTAACCCTAACCCTAACCCTAAAAGACCTAACCCTAAACGGAACTCTAAACCTCAGCTGTGCATGGCATATACCTAACCCTAACCCTAACCCTAACCCTAACCCTAAGAGACCTAACCCTAAATGGAACTCAAAACCTCATCTGTGCTTGGCATGTACCTAACCCTAACCCTAACCCTAACCGTAACCGTAACCCTAACCCTAACCCTAACCCTAACCCTAACCCTAACCCTAACCCTAACCCTAACCCTAACCCTAACCCTAAGAGACCTAACCCTAAACGGAACTCTAAACCTCAGCTGTGCATGGCATGTACCTAACCCTAACCCTAACCCTAACCCTAACCCTAACCCTAACCCTAACCCTAACCCTAACCCTAAAAGACCTAACCCTAAACGGAACTCTAAACCTACAGCTGTGCATGGCATGTACCTAACCCTAACCCTAAACCTAACCCTAACCCTAACCTTAACCCTAAGCCTAAGAGACCTAACCCTAAACGGAACTCAAAACCTCAGCTGTGCATGGCATGTACCTAACCCTAACCCTAACACTAACCCTAACCCTAACCCTAACCCTAACCCTAACCCTAACCCTAACCCTAACCCTAACCCTAACCCTAACCCTAAAAGACCTAACCCTAAACGGAACTCTAAACCTCAGCTGTGCGTGGCATGTACCTAACCCTAACCCTAACCCTAACCCTAACCCTAACCCTAAGAGACCTAACCCTAAATGGAACTCAAAACCTCATCTGTGCTTGGCATGTACCTAACCCTAACCCTAGCCCTAACCCTAACCCTAACCCTAACCCTAACCCTAACCCTAACCCTAACCCTAACCCTAACCCTAACCCTAACCCTAAGAGACCTAACCCTAAACAGAACTCTAAACCTCAGCTGTGCATGGCATGTACCTAACCCTAACCCTAACCCTAACCCTAACCCTAACCCTAACCCTAACCCTAACCCTAACCCTAAAAGACCTAACCCTAAACGGAATTCTAAACCTACAGCTGTGCATGGCATGTACCTAACCCTAACCCTAACCCTAACCCTAACCCGAACCGTAACCCTAACCCTAACCCTAACCCTAAGAGACCTAACCCTAAATGGAACTCAAAACCTCATCTGTCCTTGGCATGTACCTAACCCTAACCCTAACCCTAACTGTAAACCTAACCCTAACCCTAACCCTAACCCTAACCCTAACCCTAACCCTAACCCTAACCCTAAGAGACCTAACCCTAAACGGAACTCTAAACCTCAGCTGTGCATGGCATGTACCTAACCCTAACCCTAACCCTAACCCTAACCCTAACCCTAACCCTAACCCTAACCCTAACCCTAACCCTAACCTTAACCCTAAGCCTAAGAGACCTAACCCTAAACGGAACTCAAAACCTCAGCTGTGCAGGGCATGTACCTAACCCTAACCCTAACACTAACCCTAACCCTAACCCTAACCCTAAAAGACCTAACCCTAAACGGAACTCTAAACCTCAGTTGTGCATGGCATGTACCTAACCCTAACCCTAACCCTAACCCTAACCCTAAGAGACCTAACCATAAATGGAACTGAAAACCTCATCTGTGCTTGGCATGTACCTAACCCTAACCCTAACCCTAACTGTAAACCTAACCCTAACCCTAACCCTAACCCTAACCCTAACCCTAACCCTAACCCTAAGAGACCTAACCCTAAACGGAACTCTAAACCTCAGCTGTGCATGGCATGTACCTAACCCTAACCCTAACCCTAACCCTAACCCTAACCCTAACCCTAACCCTAACCCTAACCCTAAAAGACCTAACCCTAAACGGAACTCTAAACCTCAGCTGTGCATGGCATGTACCTAACCCTAACCCTAACCCTAACCCTAACCCTAAGAGACCTAACCCTAAACGGAACTCTAAACCTCAGCTGTGCATGGCATGTACCTAACCCTAACCCTAACCCTAACCCTAACCCTAACCCTAACCCTAACCTTAACCCTTAGCCTAAGAGATCTAACCCTAAACGGAACTCAAAACCTCAGCTGTGCATGGCATGTACCTAACCCTAACCTTAACACTAACCCTAACCCTAACCCTAACCCTAAAAGACCTAACCCTAAACGGAACTCTAAACCTCAGTTGTGCATGGCATGTACCTAACCCTAACCCTAACCCTAACCCTAACCCTAAGAGACCTAACCCTAAATGGAACTCAAAACCTCATCTGTGCTTGGCATGTACCTAACCCTAACCCTAACCCTAACCCTAACCCTAACCCTAACCCTAACCCTAACCCTAACCCTAACCCTAACCCTGACCCTAAGAGACCTAACCCTAAACGGAACTCTAAACCTCAGCTGTGCATGGCATGTACCTAACCCTAACCCTAACCCTAACCCTAACCCTAACCCTAACCCTAACCCTAACCCTAACCCTAACCCTAACCCTAAAAGACCTAACCC
>NW_026599595.1:615000-617500 GCF_023634155.1 Falco peregrinus | reverse complement strand
GGAACTCAAAACCTCAGCTGTGCAGGGCATGTACCTAACCCTAACCCTAACACTAACCCTAACCCTAACCCTAACCCTAACCCTAAAAGACCTAACCCTAAACGGAACTCTAAACCTCAGCTGTGCATGGCATGTACCTAACCCTAACCCTAACCCTAACCCTAACCCTAAGAGACCTAACCCTAAACGGAACTCTAAACCTCAGCTGTGCATGGCATGTACCTAACCCTAACCCTAACCCTAACCCTAACCCTAACCCTAACCTTAACCCTTAGCCTAAGAGATCTAACCCTAAACGGAACTCAAAACCTCAGCTGTGCATGGCATGTACCTAACCCTAACCTTAACACTAACCCTAACCCTAACCCTAACCCTAAAAGACCTAACCCTAAACGGAACTCTAAACCTCAGTTGTGCATGGCATGTACCTAACCCTAACCCTAACCCTAACCCTAACCCTAAGAGACCTAACCCTAAATGGAACTCAAAACCTCATCTGTGCTTGGCATGTACCTAACCCTAACCCTAACCCTAACCCTAACCCTAACCCTAACCCTAACCCTAACCCTAACCCTAACCCTAACCCTGACCCTAAGAGACCTAACCCTAAACGGAACTCTAAACCTCAGCTGTGCATGGCATGTACCTAACCCTAACCCTAACCCTAACCCTAACCCTAACCCTAACCCTAACCCTAACCCTAACCCTAACCCTAACCCTAACCCTAAAAGACCTAACCCTAAACGGATCTCTAAACCTACAGCTGTGCATGGCATGT
Organism: Falco peregrinus; assembly: GCF_023634155.1. Classification (NCBI taxonomy): domain Eukaryota; kingdom Metazoa; phylum Chordata; class Aves; order Falconiformes; family Falconidae; genus Falco; species Falco peregrinus. The sequence goes on along the minus strand of NW_026599595.1, from coordinate 616,722 downwards.
ACCTAACCCTAACCCTAACACTAACCCTAACCCTAACCCTAAAAGACCTAACCCTAAACGGAACTCTAAACCTCAGCTGTGCATGGCATATACCTAACCCTAACCCTAACCCTAACCCTAACCCTAAGAGACCTAACCCTAAATGGAACTCAAAACCTCATCTGTGCTTGGCATGTACCTAACCCTAACCCTAACCCTAACCGTAACCGTAACCCTAACCCTAACCCTAACCCTAACCCTAACCCTAACCCTAACCCTAACCCTAACCCTAACCCTAAGAGACCTAACCCTAAACGGAACTCTAAACCTCAGCTGTGCATGGCATGTACCTAACCCTAACCCTAACCCTAACCCTAACCCTAACCCTAACCCTAACCCTAACCCTAAAAGACCTAACCCTAAACGGAACTCTAAACCTACAGCTGTGCATGGCATGTACCTAACCCTAACCCTAAACCTAACCCTAACCCTAACCTTAACCCTAAGCCTAAGAGACCTAACCCTAAACGGAACTCAAAACCTCAGCTGTGCATGGCATGTACCTAACCCTAACCCTAACACTAACCCTAACCCTAACCCTAACCCTAACCCTAACCCTAACCCTAACCCTAACCCTAACCCTAACCCTAACCCTAAAAGACCTAACCCTAAACGGAACTCTAAACCTCAGCTGTGCGTGGCATGTACCTAACCCTAACCCTAACCCTAACCCTAACCCTAACCCTAAGAGACCTAACCCTAAATGGAACTCAAAACCTCATCTGTGCTTGGCATGTACCTAACCCTAACCCTAGCCCTAACCCTAACCCTAACCCTAACCCTAACCCTAACCCTAACCCTAACCCTAACCCTAACCCTAACCCTAAGAGACCTAACCCTAAACAGAACTCTAAACCTCAGCTGTGCATGGCATGTACCTAACCCTAACCCTAACCCTAACCCTAACCCTAACCCTAACCCTAACCCTAACCCTAACCCTAAAAGACCTAACCCTAAACGGAATTCTAAACCTACAGCTGTGCATGGCATGTACCTAACCCTAACCCTAACCCTAACCCTAACCCGAACCGTAACCCTAACCCTAACCCTAACCCTAAGAGACCTAACCCTAAATGGAACTCAAAACCTCATCTGTCCTTGGCATGTACCTAACCCTAACCCTAACCCTAACTGTAAACCTAACCCTAACCCTAACCCTAACCCTAACCCTAACCCTAACCCTAACCCTAACCCTAAGAGACCTAACCCTAAACGGAACTCTAAACCTCAGCTGTGCATGGCATGTACCTAACCCTAACCCTAACCCTAACCCTAACCCTAACCCTAACCCTAACCCTAACCCTAACACTAACCCTAACCTTAACCCTAAGCCTAAGAGACCTAACCCTAAACGGAACTCAAAACCTCAGCTGTGCAGGGCATGTACCTAACCCTAACCCTAACACTAACCCTAACCCTAACCCTAACCCTAAAAGACCTAACCCTAAACGGAACTCTAAACCTCAGTTGTGCATGGCATGTACCTAACCCTAACCCTAACCCTAACCCTAACCCTAAGAGACCTAACCATAAATGGAACTGAAAACCTCATCTGTGCTTGGCATGTACCTAACCCTAACCCTAACCCTAACTGTAAACCTAACCCTAACCCTAACCCTAACCCTAACCCTAACCCTAACCCTAACCCTAAGAGACCTAACCCTAAACGGAACTCTAAACCTC
>NW_026599595.1:595000-597500 GCF_023634155.1 Falco peregrinus | reverse complement strand
CCCTAACCCTAACTGTAAACCTAACCCTAACCCTAACCCTAACCCTAACCCTAACCCTAACCCTAAGAGACCTAACCCTAAACGGAACTCTAAACCTCAGCTGTGCATGGCATGTACCTAACCCTAACCCTAACCCTAACCCTAACCCTAACCCTAACCCTAACCCTAACCCTAACCCTAACCCTAAAAGACCTAACCCTAAACGGAACTCTAAACCTCAGCTGTGCATGGCATGTACCTAACCCTAACCCTAACCCTTACCCTAACCCTAAGAGACCTAACCCTAAATGGAACTCAAAACCTCATCTGTGCTTGGCATGTACCTAACCCTAACCCTAACCCTAACCGTAACCCTAACCGTAACCCTAACCCTAACCCTAACCCTAACCCTAACCCTAACCCTAACCCTAAGAGACCTAACCCTAAACGGAACTCTAAACCTCAGCTGTGCATGGCATGTACCTAACCCTAACCCTAACCCTAACCCTAACCCTAACCTTAACCCTTAGCCTAAGAGATCTAACCCTAAACGGAACTCAAAACCTCAGCTGTGCATGGCATGTACCTAACCCTAACCCTAACCCTAACCCTAACTCTAACACTAACCCTAACCCTAACCCTAACCCTAACCCTAACCCTAACCCTAACCCTAACCCTAACCCTAAAAGACCTAACCCTAAACGGAACTCTAAACCTCAGCTGTGCGTGGCATGTACCTAACCCTAACCCTAACCCTAACCCTAACCCTAACCCTAACCCTAAGAGACCTAACCCAAAACGCAACTCAAAACCTCAGCTGTGCATGGCATGTACCTAACCCTAACCCTAACCCTAACCCTAACCCTAAAAGACCTAACCCTAAACGGAACTCTAAACCTCAGCTGTGCATGGCATGTACCTAACCCGAACCCTAACCCTAACCCTAACCCTAACCCTAACCCTAAAAGACCTAACCCTAAACGGATCTCTAAACCTACAGCTGTGCATGGCATGTACCTAACCCTAACCCTAACCCTAACCCTAACCCTAACCCTAAAAGACCTAACCCTAAACGGAACTCTAAACCTCAGCTGTGCATGGCATGTACCTAACCCTAACCCTAACCCTAACCCTAACCCTAAGAGACCTAACCCTAAATGGAACTCAAAACCTCATCTGTGCTTGGCATGTACCTAACCCTAACCCTAACCCTAACCGTAACCCTAACCCTAACCCTAACCCTAACCCTAACCCTAACCCTAACCCTAACCCTAACCCTAACCCTAAGAGACCTAACCCTAAACGGAACTCTAAACCTCAGCTGTGCATGGCATGTACCTAACCCTAACCCTAACCCTAACCCTAACCCTAACCCTAACCTTAACCCTAAGCCTAAGAGACCTAACCCTAAACGGAACTCAAAACCTCAGCTGTGCATGGCATGTACCTAACCCTAACCCTAACACTAACCCTAACCCTAACCCTAAAAGACCTAACCCTAAACGGAACTCTAAACCTCAGTTGTGCATGGCATGTACCTAACCCTAACCCTAACCCTAACCCTAACCCTAAGAGACCTAACCCTAAATGGAACTGAAAACCTCATCTGTGCTTGGCATGTACCTAACCCTAACCCTAACCCTAACTGTAAACCTAACCCTAACCCTAACCCTAACCCTAACCTTAACCCTAACCCTAACCCTAACCTTAAGAGACCTAACCCTAAACGGAACTCTAAACCTCAGCTGTGCATGGCATGTACCTAACCCTAACCCTAACCCTAACCCTAACCCTAACCCTAACCCTAACCCTAACCCTAACCCTAAAAGACCTAACCCTAAACGGAACTCTAAACCTCAGCTGTGCATGGCATGTACCTAACCCTAACCCTAACCCTAACCCTAACCCTAACCCTAAAAGACCTAACCCTAAACGGAACTCTAAACCTCAGCTGTGCATGGCATGTACCTAACCCTAACCCTAACCCTAACCCTAACCCTAAGAGACCTAACCCTAAATGGAACTCAAAACCTCATCTGTGCTTGGCATGTACCTAACCCTAACCCTAACCCTAACCGTAACCCTAACCGTAACCCTAACCCTAACCCTAACCCTAACCCTAACCCTAACCCTAACCCTAACCCTAAGAGACCTAACCCTAAACGGAACTCTAAACCTCAGCTGTGCATGGCATGTACCTAACCCTAACCCTAACCCTAACCCTAACCCTAACCCTAACCCTAACCTTAACCCTAAGCCTAAGAGACCTAACCCTAAACGGAACTCAAAACCTCAGCTGTGCATGGCATGTACCTAACCCTAACCCTAACACTAACCCTAACCCTAACCCTAACCCTAAAAGACCTAACCCTAAACGGAACTCTAAACCTCAGTTGTGCATGGCATGTACCTAACCCTAACCCTAACCCTAACCCTAACCCTAAGAGACCTAACCCTAAATGGAACTGAAAACCTCATCTGTGCTTGGCATGTACCTAACCCTAACCCTAACCCTAACTGT
>NW_026599595.1:590000-592500 GCF_023634155.1 Falco peregrinus | reverse complement strand
CCCTAACCCTAAAAGACCTAACCCTAAACGGAACTCTAAACCTCAGTTGTGCATGGCATGTACCTAACCCTAACCCTAACCCTAACCCTAACCCTAAGAAACCTAACCCTAAATGGAACTCAAAACCTCATCTGTGCTTGGCATGTACCTAACCCTAACCCTAACCCTAACTGTAAACCTAACCCTAACCCTAACCCTAACCCTAACCCTAACCCTAACCCTAACCCTAAGAGACCTAACCCTAAACGGAACTCTAAACCTCAGCTGTGCATGGCATGTACCTAACCCTAACCCTAACCCTAACTGTAAACCTAACCCTAACCCTAACCCTAACCCTAACCCTAACCCTAACCCTAACCCTAAGAGACCTAACCCTAAACGGAACTCTAAACCTCAGCTGTGCATGGCATGTACCTAACCCTAACCCTAACCCTAACCCTAACCCTAACCCTAACCCTAACCCTAACCCTAACCCTAAAAGACCTAACCCTAAACGGAACTCTAAACCTCAGCTGTGCATGGCATGTACCTAACCCTAACCCTAACCCTTACCCTAACCCTAAGAGACCTAACCCTAAATGGAACTCAAAACCTCATCTGTGCTTGGCATGTACCTAACCCTAACCCTAACCCTAACCGTAACCCTAACCGTAACCCTAACCCTAACCCTAACCCTAACCCTAACCCTAACCCTAACCCTAACCCTAAGAGACCTAACCCTAAACGGAACTCTAAACCTCAGCTGTGCATGGCATGTACCTAACCCTAACCCTAACCCTAACCCTAACCCTAACCTTAACCCTAAGCCTAAGAGACCTAACCCTAAACGGAACTCTAAACCTCAGCTGTGCATGGCATGTACCTAACCCTAACCCTAACCCTAACCCTAACCCTAACCCTAACCCTAACCCTAACCCTAACCCTAACCCTAACACTAACCCTAACCCTAACCCTAACCCTAACCCTAACCCTAACCCTAACCCTAACCCTAACCCTAACCCTAACCCTAACCCTAAAAGACCTAACCCTAAACGGAACTCTAAACCTACAGCTGTGCATGGCATGTACCTAACCCTAACCCTAACCCTAACCCTAACCCTAACCTTAACCCTAAGCCTAAGAGACCTAACCCTAAACGGAACTCTAAACCTCAGCTGTGCATGGCATGTACCTAACCCTAACCCTAACCCTAACCCGAACCCTAACCCTAACCCTAACCCTAACCCTAACCCTAACCCTAACCCTAACCCTAACCCTAAAAGACCTAACCCTAAACGGAACTCTAAACCTCAGCTGTGCGTGGCATGTACCTAACCCTAACCCTAACCCTAACCCTAACCCTAACCCTAAGAGACCTAACCCTAAACGGAACTCAAAACCTCAGCTGTGCATGGCATGTACCTAACCCTAACCCTAACCCTAACCCTAACCCTATCCCTAACCCTAACCCTAACCCTAAGAGACCTAACCCTAAACGGAACTCAAAACCTCAGCTGTGCAAGGCATGTACCTAACCCTAACCCTAACCCTAACCCTAACCCTAAAAGACCTAACCCTAAACGGAACTCTAAACCTCAGTTGTGCATGGCATGTACCTAACCCTAACCCTAACCCTAACCCTAACCCTAAGAAACCTAACCCTAAATGGAACTCAAAACCTCATCTGTGCTTGGCATGTACCTAACCCTAACCCTAACCCTAACTGTAAACCTAACCCTAACCCTAACCCTAACCCTAACCCTAACCCTAACCCTAACCCTAAGAGACCTAACCCTAAACGGAACTCAAAACCTCAGCTGTGCATGGCATGTACCTAACCCTAACCCTAACCCTAACTGTAAACCTAACCCTAACCCTAACCCTAACCCTAACCCTAACCCTAACCCTAAGAGACCTAACCCTAAACGGAACTCTAAACCTCAGCTGTGCATGGCATGTACCTAACCCTAACCCTAACCCTAACCCTAACCCTAACCCTAACCCTAACCCTAACCCTAACCCTAACCCTAAAAGACCTAACCCTAAACGGAACTCTAAACCTCAGCTGTGCATGGCATGTACCTAACCCTAACCCTAACCCTTACCCTAACCCTAAGAGACCTAACCCTAAATGGAACTCAAAACCTCATCTGTGCTTGGCATGTACCTAACCCTAACCCTAACCCTAACCGTAACCCTAACCGTAACCCTAACCCTAACCCTAACCCTAACCCTAACCCTAACCCTAACCCTAAGAGACCTAACCCTAAACGGAACTCTAAACCTCAGCTGTGCATGGCATGTACCTAACCCTAACCCTAACCCTAACCCTAACCCTAACCTTAACCCTTAGCCTAAGAGATCTAACCCTAAACGGAACTCAAAACCTCAGCTGTGCATGGCATGTACCTAACCCTAACCCTAACCCTAACCCTAACTCTAACACTAACCCTAACCCTAACCCTAACCCTAACCCTAACCCTAACCCTAACCCTAACCCTAACCCTAAAAGACCTAACCC
>NW_026599595.1:555000-557500 GCF_023634155.1 Falco peregrinus | reverse complement strand
CTAAGAGACCTAACCCTAAATGGAACTCAAAACCTCATCTGTGCTTGGCATGTACCTAACCCTAACCCTAACCCTAACCCTAACCCTAACCCTAACCCTAACCCTAACCCTAACCCTAACCCTGACCCTAAGAGACCTAACCCTAAACGGAACTCTAAACCTCAGCTGTGCATGGCATGTACCTAACCCTAACCCTAACCCTAACCCTAACCCTAACCCTAACCCTAACCCTAACCCTAACCCTAACCCTAACCCTAACCCTAAAAGACCTAACCCTAAACGGATCTCTAAACCTACAGCTGTGCATGGCATGTACCTAACCCTAACCCTAACCCTAACACTAACCCTAACCCTAACCCTAAAAGACCTAACCCTAAACGGAACTCAAAACCTCAGCTGTGCATGGCATATACCTAACCCTAACCCTAACCCTAACCCTAACCCTAAGAGACCTAACCCTAAATGGAACTCAAAACCTCATCTGTGCTTGGCATGTACCTAACCCTAACCCTAACCCTAACCGTAACCGTAACCCTAACCCTAACCCTAACCCTAACCCTAACCCTAACCCTAACCCTAACCCTAACCCTAACCCTAACCCTAAGAGACCTAACCCTAAACGGAACTCTAAACCTCAGCTGTGCATGGCATGTACCTAACCCTAACCCTAACCCTAACCCTAACCCTAACCCTAACCCTAACCCTAACCCTAAAAGACCTAACCCTAAACGGAACTCTAAACCTACAGCTGTGCATGGCATGTACCTAACCCTAACCCTAAACCTAACCCTAACCCTAACCTTAACCCTAAGCCTAAGAGACCTAACCCTAAACGGAACTCAAAACCTCAGCTGTGCATGGCATGTACCTAACCCTAACCCTAACACTAACCCTAACCCTAACCCTAACCCTAACCCTAACCCTAACCCTAACCCTAACCCTAAAAGACCTAACCCTAAACGGAACTCTAAACCTCAGCTGTGCGTGGCATGTACCTAACCCTAACCCTAACCCTAACCCTAACCCTAACCCTAAGAGACCTAACCCTAAATGGAACTCAAAACCTCATCTGTGCTTGGCATGTACCTAACCCTAACCCTAGCCCTAACCCTAACCCTAACCCTAACCCTAACCCTAACCCTAACCCTAACCCTAACCCTAACCCTAACCCTAACCCTAACCCTAACCCTAAGAGACCTAACCCTAAACAGAACTCTAAACCTCAGCTGTGCATGGCATGTACCTAACCCTAACCCTAACCCTAACCCTAACCCTAACCCTAACCCTAACCCTAACCCTAACCCTAAAAGACCTAACCCTAAACGGAATTCTAAACCTACAGCTGTGCATGGCATGTACCTAACCCTAACCCTAACCCTAACCCTAACCCGAACCGTAACCCTAACCCTAACCCTAACCCTAAGAGACCTAACCCTAAATGGAACTCAAAACCTCATCTGTCCTTGGCATGTACCTAACCCTAACCCTAACCCTAACTGTAAACCTAACCCTAACCCTAACCCTAACCCTAACCCTAACCCTAACCCTAACCCTAACCCTAAGAGACCTAACCCTAAACGGAACTCTAAACCTCAGCTGTGCATGGCATGTACCTAACCCTATCCCTAACCCTAACCCTAACCCTAACCCTAACCCTAACCCTAACCCTAACCCTAACCCTAACCCTAACCTTAACCCTAAGCCTAAGAGACCTAACCCTAAACGGAACTCAAAACCTCAGCTGTGCAGGGCATGTACCTAACCCTAACCCTAACACTAACCCTAACCCTAACCCTAACCCTAAAAGACCTAACCCTAAACGGAACTCTAAACCTCAGTTGTGCATGGCATGTACCTAACCCTAACCCTAACCCTAACCCTAACCCTAAGAGACCTAACCATAAATGGAACTGAAAACCTCATCTGTGCTTGGCATGTACCTAACCCTAACCCTAACCCTAACTGTAAACCTAACCCTAACCCTAACCCTAACCCTAACCCTAACCCTAACCCTAACCCTAAGAGACCTAACCCTAAACGGAACTCTAAACCTCAGCTGTGCATGGCATGTACCTAACCCTAACCCTAACCCTAACCCTAACCCTAACCCTAACCCTAACCCTAACCCTAACCCTAAAAGACCTAACCCTAAACGGAACTCTAAACCTCAGCTGTGCATGGCATGTACCTAACCCTAACCCTAACCCTAACCCTAACCCTAAGAGACCTAACCCTAAACGGAACTCTAAACCTCAGCTGTGCATGGCATGTACCTAACCCTAACCCTAACCCTAACCCTAACCCTAACCCTAACCCTAACCTTAACCCTTAGCCTAAGAGATCTAACCCTAAACGGAACTCAAAACCTCAGCTGTGCATGGCATGTACCTAACCCTAACCTTAACACTAACCCTAACCCTAACCCTAACCCTAAAAGACCTAACCCTAAACGGAACTCTAAACCTCAGTTGTGCATGGCATGTACCTAACCCTAACCCTA
>NW_026599595.1:525000-530000 GCF_023634155.1 Falco peregrinus | reverse complement strand
TAACCCTAAAAGACCTAACCCTAAACGGAACTCTAAACCTACAGCTGTGCATGGCATGTACCTAACCCTAACCCTAACCCTAACCCTAACCCTAATCTTAACCCTAAGCCTAAGAGACCTAACCCTAAACGGAACTCTAAACCTCAGCTGTGCATGGCATGTACCTAACCCTAACCCTAACACTAACCCTAACCCTAACCCTAACCCTAACCCTAACCCTAACCCTAACCCTAACCCTAACCCTAACCCTAAAAGACCTAACCCTAAACGGAACTCTAAACCTCAGCTGTGCATGGCATGTACCTAACCCTAACCCTAACCCTAACCCTAACCCTAACCCTAACCCTAACCCTAACCTTAACCCTAAGCCTAAGAGACCTAACCCTAAACGGAACTCAAAGCCTCAGCTGTGCATGGCATGTACCTAACCCTAACCCTAACACTAACCCTAACCCTAACCCTAACCCTAAAAGACCTAACCCTAAACGGAACTCTAAACCTCAGTTGTGCATGGCATGTACCTAACCCTAACCCTAACCCTAACCCTAACCCTAAGAGACCTAACCCTAAATGGAACTGAAAACCTCATCTGTGCTTGGCATGTACCTAACCCTAACCCTAACCCTAACTGTAAACCTAACCCTAACCCTAACCCTAACCCTAACCCTAACCCTAACCCTAACCCTAACCCTAACCCTAAAAGACCTAACCCTAAACGGAACTCTAAACCTACAGCTGTGCATGGCATGTACCTAACCCTAACCCTAACCCTAACCCTAACCCTAACCCTAATCTTAACCCTAAGCCTAAGAGACCTAACCCTAAACGGAACTCTAAACCTCAGCTGTGCATGGCATGTACCTAACCCTAACCCTAACACTAACCCTAACCCTAACCCTAACCCTAACCCTAACCCTAACCCTAACCCTAAGAGACGTAACCCTAAACGGAGCTCAAAAACTCAGCTGTGCATGGCATGTACCTAACGCTAACCCTATACCTAACCCTAACCCTAACCCTAAGAGACCTAACCCTAAACGGAACTCAAAACCTCAGCTGTGCAAGGCATGTACCTAACCCTAACCCTAACCCTAACCCTAACCCTAAAAGACCTAACCCTAAACGGAACTCTAAACCTCAGTTGTGCATGGCATGTACCTAACCCTAACCCTAACCCTAACCCTAACCCTAACCCTAACCCTAACCCTAACCCTAACCCTAACCCTAACCCTAACCCTAACCCTAACCCTAAGAGACCTAACCCTAAACGGAACTCTAAACCTCAGCTGTGCATGGCATGTACCTAACCCTAACCCTAACCCTAACCCTAACCCTAACCCTAACCCTAACCCTAACCCTAACCCTAACCCTAAAAGACCTAACCCTAAACGGAACTCTAAACCTAGAGCTGTGCATGGCATGTACCTAACCCTAACCCTAACCCTAACCCTAACCCTAACCGTAACCCTAACCCTAACCCTAACCCTAAGAGACCTAACCCTAAACGGAACTCAAAACCTAAGCTGTGCTTGGCAAGTACCTAACCCTAACCCTAACCCTAACCCTAAGAGACCTAACCCTGAACGGATCTCTAAACCTCAGCTGTGCACGGCATGTACCTAACCCTAACCCTAACCCTAACCCTAACCCTAACCCTAACCCTAACCCTAACCCTAACCCTAACCCTAACCCTAACCCTAACCCTAACCCTAACCCTAACCCTAAAAGACCTAACCCTAAACGGAACTCTAAACCTACAGCTGTGCGTGGCATGTACCTAACCCTAACCCTAACCCTAACCGTAACCCTAACCTTAACCCTAAACCTAAGAGACCTAACCCTAAACGGAACTCTAAACCTCAGCTGTGCATGGCATGTACCTAACCCTAACCCTAACCCTAACCCTAACCCTAACCCTAACCCTAACCCTAACCCTAACCCTAACCCTAACCCTAAAAGACCTAACCCTAAACGGAACTCTAAACCTCAGCTGTGCGTGGCATGTACCTAACCCTAACCCTAACCCTAACCCTAACCCTAACCCTAACCCTAAGAGACCTAACCCTAAACGGAACTCAAAACCTCAGCTGTGCATGGCATGTACCTAACCCTAACCCTAACCCTAACCCTAACCCTAACCCTAACCCTAACCCTAACCCTAAGAGACCTAACCCTAAACGGAACTCTAAACCTCAGCTGTGCATGGCATGTACCTAACCCTAACCCTAACCCTAACCCTAACCCTAACCCTAACCCTAAAAGACCTAACCCTAAACGGAACTCTAAACCTACAGCTGTGCATGGCATGTACCTAACCCTAACCCTAACCCTAACCCTAACCCTAACCCTAAAAGACCTAACCCTAAACGGAACTCTAAACCTCAGCTGTGCATGGCATGTACCTAACCCTAACCCTAACCCTAACCCTAACCCTAAGAGACCTAACCCTACATGGAACTCAAAACCTCATCTGTGCTTGGCATGTACCTAACCCTAACCCTAACCCTAACCCTAACCGTAACCCTAACCCTAACCCTAACCCTAACCCTAACCCTAACCCTAACCCTAAGAGACCTAACCCTAAACGGAACTCTAAACCTCAGCTGTGCATGGCATGTACCTAACCCTAACCCTAACCCTAACCCTAACCCTAACCCTAACCCTAACCCTAACCCTAACCCTAAAAGACCTAACCCTAAACGGAACTCTAAACCTACAGCTGTGCATGGCATGTACCTAACCCTAACCCTAACCCTAACCCTAACCCTAACCCTAACCGTAACCCTAACCCTAACCCTAAGAGACCTAACCCTAAACGGAACTCAAATCCTAAGCTGTGCTTGGCATGTACCTAACCCTAACCCTAACCCTAACCCTAACCCTAACCCTAACCCTAACCCTAACCCTAACCCTAAGAGACGTAACCCTAAACGGAGCTCAAAAACTCAGCTGTGCATGGCATGTACCTAACGCTAACCCTATCCCTAACCCTAACCCTAACCCTAAGAGACCTAACCCTAAACGGAACTCAAAACCTCAGCTGTGCAAGGCATGTACCTAACCCTAACCCTAACCCTAACCCTAACCCTAAAAGACCTAACCCTAAACGGAACTCTAAACCTCAGTTGTGCATGGCATGTACCTAACCCTAACCCTAACCCTAACCCTAACCCTAACCCTAACCCTAACCCTAACCCTAACCCTAACCCTAACCCTAACCCTAAGAGACCTAACCCTAAACGGAACTCTAAACCTCAGCTGTGCATGGCATGTACCTAACCCTAACCCTAACCCTAACCCTAACCCTAACCCTAACCCTAACCCTAACCTTAACCCTAAGCCTAAGAGACCTAACCCTAAACGGAACTCAAAACCTCAGCTGTGCATGGCATGTACCTAACCCTAACCCTAACACTAACCCTAAGAGACCTAACCCTAAATGGAACTCAAAACCTCATCTGTGCTTGGCATGTACCTAACCCTAACCCTAACCCTAACCGTAACCCTAACCCTAACCCTAACCGTAACCCTAACCCTAACCCTAACCCTAACCCTAACCCTAACCCTAAGAGACCTAACCCTAAACGGAACTCTAAACCTCAGCTGTGCATGGCATGTACCTAACCCTAACCCTAACCCTAACCCTAACCCTAACCCTAACCCTGACCCTAAGAGACCTAACCCTAAACGGAACTCTAAACCTCAGCTGTGCATGGCATGTACCTAACCCTAACCCTAACCCTAACCCTAACCCTAACCCTAACCCTAACCCTAACCCTAACCCTAACCCTAACCCTAAAAGACCTAACCCTAAACGGATCTCTAAACCTACAGCTGTGCATGGCATGTACCTAACCCTAACCCTAACCCTAACACTAACCCTAACCCTAACCCTAAAAGACCTAACCCTAAACGGAACTCTAAACCTCAGCTGTGCATGGCATATACCTAACCCTAACCCTAACCCTAACCCTAACCCTAAGAGACCTAACCCTAAATGGAACTCAAAACCTCATCTGTGCTTGGCATGTACCTAACCCTAACCCTAACCCTAACCCTAACCGTAACCCTAACCCTAACCCTAACCCTAACCCTAACCCTAACCCTAACCCTAACCCTAACCCTAACCCTAACCCTAAGAGACCTAACCCTAAACGGAACTCTAAACCTCAGCTGTGCATGGCATGTACCTAACTCTAACCCTAACCCTAACCCTAACCCTAACCCTAACCCTAACCCTAACCCTAACCCTAAAAGACCTAACCCTAAACGGAACTCTAAACCTACAGCTGTGCATGGCATGTACCTAACCCTAACCCTAAACCTAACCCTAACCCTAACCTTAACCCTAAGCCTAAGAGACCTAACCCTAAACGGAACTCAAAACCTCAGCTGTGCATGGCATGTACCTAACCCTAACCCTAACACTAACCCTAACCCTAACCCTAACCCTAACCCTAACCCTAACCCTAAGAGACCTAACCCTGAACGGATCTCTAAACCTCAGCTGTGCACGGCATGTACCTAACCCTAATCCTAACCCTAACCGTAACCCTAACCCTAACCCTAACCCTAACCCTAACCCTAACCCTAACCCTAAAAGACCTAACCCTAAACGGAACTCTAAACCTACAGCTGTGCATGGCATGTACCTAACCCTAACCCTAACCCTAACCCTAACCCTAACCTTAACCCTAACCCTAAGAGACCTAACCCTAAACGGAACTCTAAACCTCAGCTGTGCATGGCATGTACCTAACCCTAACACTAACCCTAACCCTAACCCTAACCGTAACCGTAACCCTAACCCTAACCCTAACCCTAACCCTAACCCTAAAAGACCTAACCCTAAACGGAACTCTAAACCTCAGCTGTGCGTGGCATGTACCTAACCCTAACCTAAACCCTAACCCTAACCCTAACCCTAAGAGACCTAACCCTAAACGGAACTCAAAACCTCAGCTGTGCATGGCATGTACCTAACCCTAACCCTAACCCTA
>NW_026599595.1:467500-477500 GCF_023634155.1 Falco peregrinus | reverse complement strand
AAACGGAACTCTAAACCTCAGCTGTGCATGGCATGTACCTAACCCTAACCCTAACCCTAACCCTAACCCTAACCCTAACCCTAACCTTAACCCTAAGCCTAAGAGACCTAACCCTAAACGGAACTCAAAGCCTCAGCTGTGCATGGCATGTACCTAACCCTAACCCTAACACTAACCCTAACCCTAACCCTAACCCTAAAAGACCTAACCCTAAACGGAACTCTAAACCTCAGTTGTGCATGGCATGTACCTAACCCTAACCCTAACCCTAACCCTAACCCTAAGAGACCTAACCCTAAATGGAACTGAAAACCTCATCTGTGCTTGGCATGTACCTAACCCTAACCCTAACCCTAACTGTAAACCTAACCCTAACCCTAACCCTAACCCTAACCCTAACCCTAACCCTAACCCTAACCCTAAAAGACCTAACCCTAAACGGAACTCTAAACCTACAGCTGTGCATGGCATGTACCTAACCCTAACCCTAACCCTAACCCTAACCCTAACCCTAATCTTAACCCTAAGCCTAAGAGACCTAACCCTAAACGGAACTCTAAACCTCAGCTGTGCATGGCATGTACCTAACCCTAACCCTAACACTAACCCTAACCCTAACCCTAACCCTAACCCTAACCCTAACCCTAACCCTAAGAGACGTAACCCTAAACGGAGCTCAAAAACTCAGCTGTGCATGGCATGTACCTAACGCTAACCCTATACCTAACCCTAACCCTAACCCTAAGAGACCTAACCCTAAACGGAACTCAAAACCTCAGCTGTGCAAGGCATGTACCTAACCCTAACCCTAACCCTAACCCTAACCCTAAAAGACCTAACCCTAAACGGAACTCTAAACCTCAGTTGTGCATGGCATGTACCTAACCCTAACCCTAACCCTAACCCTAACCCTAACCCTAACCCTAACCCTAACCCTAACCCTAAGAGACCTAACCCTAAACGGAACTCTAAACCTCAGCTGTGCATGGCATGTACCTAACCCTAACCCTAACCCTAACCCTAACCCTAACCCTAACCCTAACCCTAACCCTAACCCTAAAAGACCTAACCCTAAACGGAACTCTAAACCTACAGCTGTGCATGGCATGTACCTAACCCTAACCCTAACCCTAACCCTAACCCTAACCGTAACCCTAACCCTAACCCTAACCCTAAGAGACCTAACCCTAAACGGAACTCAAAACCTAAGCTGTGCTTGGCAAGTACCTAACCCTAACCCTAACCCTAACCCTAAGAGACCTAACCCTGAACGGATCTCTAAACCTCAGCTGTGCACGGCATGTACCTAACCCTAACCCTAACCCTAACCCTAACCCTAACCCTAACCCTAACCCTAACCCTAACCCTAACCCTAACCCTAACCCTAACCCTAACCCTAACCCTAACCCTAAAAGACCTAACCCTAAACGGAACTCTAAACCTACAGCTGTGCGTGGCATGTACCTAACCCTAACCCTAACCCTAACCGTAACCCTAACCTTAACCCTAAACCTAAGAGACCTAACCCTAAACGGAACTCTAAACCTCAGCTGTGCATGGCATGTACCTAACCCTAACCCTAACCCTAACCCTAACCCTAACCCTAACCCTAACCCTAACCCTAACCCTAACCCTAACCCTAACCCTAAAAGACCTAACCCTAAACGGAACTCTAAACCTCAGCTGTGCGTGGCATGTACCTAACCCTAACCCTAACCCTAACCCTAACCCTAACCCTAACCCTAAGAGACCTAACCCTAAACGGAACTCAAAACCTCAGCTGTGCATGGCATGTACCTAACCCTAACCCTAACCCTAACCCTAACCCTAACCCTAACCCTAACCCTAACCCTAAGAGACCTATCCCTAAACGGAACTCTAAACCTCAGCTGTGCATGGCATGTACCTAACCCTAACCCTAACCCTAACCCTAACCCTAACCCTAACCCTAACCCTAAAAGACCTAACCCTAAACGGAACTCTAAACCTACAGCTGTGCATGGCATGTACCTAACCCTAACCCTAACCCTAACCCTAACCCTAACCCTAAAAGACCTAACCCTAAACGGAACTCTAAACCTCAGCTGTGCATGGCATGTACCTAACCCTAACCCTAACCCTAACCCTAACCCTAAGAGACCTAACCCTACATGGAACTCAAAACCTCATCTGTGCTTGGCATGTACCTAACCCTAACCCTAACCCTAACCCTAACCCTAACCCTAACCCTAACCCTAACCCTAACCCTAACCCTAACCCTAACCCTAAGAGACCTAACCCTAAACGGAACTCTAAACCTCAGCTGTGCATGGCATGTACCTAACCCTAACCCTAACCCTAACCCTAACCCTAACCCTAACCCTAACCCTAACCCTAACCCTAACCCTAAAAGACCTAACCCTAAACGGAACTCTAAACCTACAGCTGTGCATGGCATGTACCTAACCCTAACCCTAACCCTAACCCTAACCCTAACCCTAACCCTAACCGTAACCCTAACCCTAACCCTAAGAGACCTAACCCTAAACGGAACTCAAATCCTAAGCTGTGCTTGGCATGTACCTAACCCTAACCCTAACCCTAACCCTAACCCTAACCCTAACCCTAACCCTAACCCTAACCCTAACCCTAAGAGACGTAACCCTAAACGGAGCTCAAAAACTCAGCTGTGCATGGCATGTACCTAACGCTAACCCTATCCCTAACCCTAACCCTAACCCTAACCCTAAGAGACCTAACCCTAAACGGAACTCAAAACCTCAGCTGTGCAAGGCATGTACCTAACCCTAACCCTAACCCTAACCCTAACCCTAAAAGACCTAACCCTAAACGGAACTCTAAACCTCAGTTGTGCATGGCATGTACCTAACCCTAACCCTAACCCTAACCCTAACCCTAACCCTAACCCTAACCCTAACCCTAACCCTAAGAGACCTAACCCTAAACGGAACTCTAAACCTCAGCTGTGCATGGCATGTACCTAACCCTAACCCTAACCCTAACCCTAACCCTAACCCTAACCCTAACCCTAACCTTAACCCTAAGCCTAAGAGACCTAACCCTAAACGGAACTCAAAACCTCAGCTGTGCATGGCATGTACCTAACCCTAACCCTAACACTAACCCTAAGAGACCTAACCCTAAATGGAACTCTAAACCTACAGCTGTGCATGGCATGTACCTAACCCTAACCCTAACCCTAACCCTAACCCTAACCTTAACCCTAAGCCTAAGAGACCTAACCCTAAACGGAACTCTAAACCTCAGCTGTGCATGGCATGTACCTAACCCAAACCCTAACCCTAACCCTAACCCTAACCCTAACCCTAACCCTAACCCTACCCTAACCCTAACCCTAACCCTAACCCTAAGAGACCTAACCCTAAACGGAACTCTAAACCTCAGCTGTGCATGGCATGTACCTAACCCTAACCCTAACCCTAACCCTAACCCTAACCCTAACCCTAACCCTAACCCTAAAAGACCTAACCCTAAACGGAACTCTAAACCTACAGCAGTGCATGGCATGTACCTAACCCTAACCCTAACCCTAACCCTAACCCTAACCCTAACCCTAATCTTAACCCTAAGCCTAAGAGACCTAACCCTAAACGGAACTCTAAACCTCAGCTGTGCATGGCATGTACCTAACCCTAACCCTAACACTAACCCTAACCCTAACCCTAACCCTAACCCTAACCCTAACCCTAACCCTAACCCTAAAAGACCTAACCCTAAACGGAACTCTAAACCTCAGCTGTGCATGGCATGTACCTAACCCTAACCCTAACCCTAACCCTAACCCTAACCTTAACCCTAAGCCTAAGAGACCTAACCCTAAACGGAACTCTAAACCTCAGCTGTGCATGGCATATACCTAACCCTAACCCTAACCCTAACCCTAACCCTAACCCTAACCCTAACCCTAACCCTAACCCTAACCCTAACCCTAACCCTAACCCTAACCCTAACCCTAAAAGACCTAACCCTAAACGGAACTCTAAACCTACAGCTGTGCATGGCATGTACCTAACCCTAACCCTAACCCTAACCCTAACCCTAACCTTAACCCTAAGCCTAAGAGACCTAACCCTAAACGGAACTCTAAACCTCAGCTGTGCATGGCATGTACCTAACCCAAACCCTAACCCTAACCCTAACCCTAACCCTAACCCTAACCCTAACCCTAACCCTAACCCTAACCCTAACCCTAACCCTAACCCTAAAAGACCTAACCCTAAACGGAACTCTAAACCTACAGCTGTGCATGGCATGTACCTAACCCTAACCCTAACCCTAACCCTAACCCTAATCTTAACCCTAAGCCTAAGAGACCTAACCCTAAACGGAACTCTAAACCTCAGCTGTGCATGGCATGTACCTAACCCTAACCCTAACACTAACCCTAACCCTAACCCTAACCCTAACCCTAACCCTAACCCTAACCCTAACCCTAACCCTAACCCTAACCCTAACCCTAACCCTAAAAGACCTAACCCTAAACGGAACTCTAAACCTCAGCTGTGCATGGCATGTACCTAACCCTAACCCTAACCCTAACCCTAACCCTAACCCTAACCCTAACCCTAACCTTAACCCTAAGCCTAAGAGACCTAACCCTAAACGGAACTCAAAGCCTCAGCTGTGCATGGCATGTACCTAACCCTAACCCTAACACTAACCCTAACCCTAACCCTAACCCTAAAAGACCTAACCCTAAACGGAACTCTAAACCTCAGTTGTGCATGGCATGTACCTAACCCTAACCCTAACCCTAACCCTAACCCTAAGAGACCTAACCCTAAATGGAACTGAAAACCTCATCTGTGCTTGGCATGTACCTAACCCTAACCCTAACCCTAACTGTAAACCTAACCCTAACCCTAACCCTAACCCTAACCCTAACCCTAACCCTAACCCTAACCCTAAAAGACCTAACCCTAAACGGAACTCTAAACCTACAGCTGTGCATGGCATGTACCTAACCCTAACCCTAACCCTAACCCTAACCCTAACCCTAATCTTAACCCTAAGCCTAAGAGACCTAACCCTAAACGGAACTCTAAACCTCAGCTGTGCATGGCATGTACCTAACCCTAACCCTAACACTAACCCTAACCCTAACCCTAACCCTAACCCTAACCCTAACCCTAACCCTAAGAGACGTAACCCTAAACGGAGCTCAAAAACTCAGCTGTGCATGGCATGTACCTAACGCTAACCCTATACCTAACCCTAACCCTAACCCTAAGAGACCTAACCCTAAACGGAACTCAAAACCTCAGCTGTGCAAGGCATGTACCTAACCCTAACCCTAACCCTAACCCTAACCCTAAAAGACCTAACCCTAAACGGAACTCTAAACCTCAGTTGTGCATGGCATGTACCTAACCCTAACCCTAACCCTAACCCTAACCCTAACCCTAACCCTAACCCTAACCCTAACCCTAAGAGACCTAACCCTAAACGGAACTCTAAACCTCAGCTGTGCATGGCATGTACCTAACCCTAACCCTAACCCTAACCCTAACCCTAACCCTAACCCTAACCCTAACCCTAACCCTAAAAGACCTAACCCTAAACGGAACTCTAAACCTACAGCTGTGCATGGCATGTACCTAACCCTAACCCTAACCCTAACCCTAACCCTAACCGTAACCCTAACCCTAACCCTAACCCTAAGAGACCTAACCCTAAACGGAACTCAAAACCTAAGCTGTGCTTGGCAAGTACCTAACCCTAACCCTAACCCTAACCCTAAGAGACCTAACCCTGAACGGATCTCTAAACCTCAGCTGTGCACGGCATGTACCTAACCCTAACCCTAACCCTAACCCTAACCCTAACCCTAACCCTAACCCTAACCCTAACCCTAACCCTAACCCTAACCCTAACCCTAACCCTAACCCTAACCCTAAAAGACCTAACCCTAAACGGAACTCTAAACCTACAGCTGTGCGTGGCATGTACCTAACCCTAACCCTAACCCTAACCGTAACCCTAACCTTAACCCTAAACCTAAGAGACCTAACCCTAAACGGAACTCTAAACCTCAGCTGTGCATGGCATGTACCTAACCCTAACCCTAACCCTAACCCTAACCCTAACCCTAACCCTAACCCTAACCCTAACCCTAACCCTAACCCTAACCCTAAAAGACCTAACCCTAAACGGAACTCTAAACCTCAGCTGTGCGTGGCATGTACCTAACCCTAACCCTAACCCTAACCCTAACCCTAACCCTAACCCTAAGAGACCTAACCCTAAACGGAACTCAAAACCTCAGCTGTGCATGGCATGTACCTAACCCTAACCCTAACCCTAACCCTAACCCTAACCCTAACCCTAACCCTAACCCTAAGAGACCTATCCCTAAACGGAACTCTAAACCTCAGCTGTGCATGGCATGTACCTAACCCTAACCCTAACCCTAACCCTAACCCTAACCCTAACCCTAACCCTAACCCTAAAAGACCTAACCCTAAACGGAACTCTAAACCTACAGCTGTGCATGGCATGTACCTAACCCTAACCCTAACCCTAACCCTAACCCTAACCCTAAAAGACCTAACCCTAAACGGAACTCTAAACCTCAGCTGTGCATGGCATGTACCTAACCCTAACCCTAACCCTAACCCTAACCCTAAGAGACCTAACCCTACATGGAACTCAAAACCTCATCTGTGCTTGGCATGTACCTAACCCTAACCCTAACCCTAACCCTAACCCTAACCCTAACCCTAACCCTAACCCTAACCCTAACCCTAACCCTAACCCTAAGAGACCTAACCCTAAACGGAACTCTAAACCTCAGCTGTGCATGGCATGTACCTAACCCTAACCCTAACCCTAACCCTAACCCTAACCCTAACCCTAACCCTAACCCTAACCCTAACCCTAACCCTAAAAGACCTAACCCTAAACGGAACTCTAAACCTACAGCTGTGCATGGCATGTACCTAACCCTAACCCTAACCCTAACCCTAACCCTAACCCTAACCCTAACCGTAACCCTAACCCTAACCCTAAGAGACCTAACCCTAAACGGAACTCAAATCCTAAGCTGTGCTTGGCATGTACCTAACCCTAACCCTAACCCTAACCCTAACCCTAACCCTAACCCTAACCCTAACCCTAACCCTAACCCTAAGAGACGTAACCCTAAACGGAGCTCAAAAACTCAGCTGTGCATGGCATGTACCTAACGCTAACCCTATCCCTAACCCTAACCCTAACCCTAACCCTAAGAGACCTAACCCTAAACGGAACTCAAAACCTCAGCTGTGCAAGGCATGTACCTAACCCTAACCCTAACCCTAACCCTAACCCTAAAAGACCTAACCCTAAACGGAACTCTAAACCTCAGTTGTGCATGGCATGTACCTAACCCTAACCCTAACCCTAACCCTAACCCTAACCCTAACCCTAACCCTAACCCTAACCCTAAGAGACCTAACCCTAAACGGAACTCTAAACCTCAGCTGTGCATGGCATGTACCTAACCCTAACCCTAACCCTAACCCTAACCCTAACCCTAACCCTAACCCTAACCTTAACCCTAAGCCTAAGAGACCTAACCCTAAACGGAACTCAAAACCTCAGCTGTGCATGGCATGTACCTAACCCTAACCCTAACACTAACCCTAAGAGACCTAACCCTAAATGGAACTCAAAACCTCATCTGTGCTTGGCATGTACCTAACCCTAACCCTAACCCTAACCGTAACCCTAACCCTAACCCTAACCGTAACCCTAACCCTAACCCTAACCCTAACCCTAACCCTAACCCTAAGAGACCTAACCCTAAACGGAACTCTAAACCTCAGCTGTGCATGGCATGTACCTAACCCTAACCCTAACCCTAACCCTAACCCTAACCCTAACCCTGACCCTAAGAGACCTAACCCTAAACGGAACTCTAAACCTCAGCTGTGCATGGCATGTACCTAACCCTAACCCTAACCCTAACCCTAACCCTAACCCTAACCCTAACCCTAACCCTAACCCTAACCCTAACCCTAAAAGACCTAACCCTAAACGGATCTCTAAACCTACAGCTGTGCATGGCATGTACCTAACCCTAACCCTAACCCTAACACTAACCCTAACCCTAACCCTAAAAGACCTAACCCTAAACGGAACTCTAAACCTCAGCTGTGCATGGCATATACCTAACCCTAACCCTAACCCTAACCCTAACCCTAAGAGACCTAACCCTAAATGGAACTCAAAACCTCATCTGTGCTTGGCATGTACCTAACCCTAACCCTAACCCTAACCCTAACCGTAACCCTAACCCTAACCCTAACCCTAACCCTAACCCTAACCCTAACCCTAACCCTAACCCTAACCCTAACCCTAAGAGACCTAACCCTAAACGGAACTCTAAACCTCAGCTGTGCATGGCATGTACCTAACTCTAACCCTAACCCTAACCCTAACCCTAACCCTAACCCTAACCCTAACCCTAAAAGACCTAACCCTAAACGGAACTCTAAACCTACAGCTGTGCATGGCATGTACCTAACCCTAACCCTAAACCTAACCCTAACCCTAACCTTAACCCTAAGCCTAAGAGACCTAACCCTAAACGGAACTCAAAACCTCAGCTGTGCATGGCATGTACCTAACCCTAACCCTAACACTAACCCTAACCCTAACCCTAACCCTAACCCTAACCCTAACCCTAAGAGACCTAACCCTGAACGGATCTCTAAACCTCAGCTGTGCACGGCATGTACCTAACCCTAACCCTAACCCTAACCGTAACCCTAACCCTAACCCTAACCCTAACCCTAACCCTAACCCTAACCCTAAAAGACCTAACCCTAAACGGAACTCTAAACCTACAGCTGTGCATGGCATGTACCTAACCCTAACCCTAACCCTAACCCTAACCTTAACCCTAACCCTAAGAGACCTAACCCTAAACGGAACTCTAAACCTCAGCTGTGCATGGCATGTACCTAACCCTAACCCTAACACTAACCCTAACCCTAACCCTAACCCTAAAAGACCTAACCCTAAACGGAACTCTAAACCTCAGCTGTGCGTGGCATGTACCTAACCCTAACCTAAACCCTAACCCTAACCCTAACCCTAAGAGACCTAACCCTAAACGGAACTCAAAACCTCAGCTGTGCATGGCATGTACCTAACCCTAACCCTAACCCTAACCCTAACCCTAACCCTAACCCTAACCCTAACCCTAACCCTAAGAGACGTAACCCTAAACGGAGCTCAAAAACTCAGCTGTGCATGGCATGTACCTAACGCTAACCCTATCCCTAACCCTAACCCTAACCCTAAGAGACCTAACCCTAAACGGAACTCAAAACCTCAGCTGTGCAAGGCATGTACCTAACCCTAACCCTAACCCTAACCCTAACCCTAAAAGACCTAACCCTAAACGGAACTCTAAACCTCAGTTGTGCATGGCATGTACCTAACCCTAACCCTAACCCTAACCCTAACCCTAACCCTAACCCTAACCCTAACCCTAACCCTAAGAGACCTAACCCTAAACGGAACTCTAAACCTCAGCTGTGCATGGCATGTACCTAACCCTAACCCTAACCCTAACCCTAACCCTAACCCTAACCCTAACCCTAACCCTAACCCTAAAAGACCTAACCCTAAACGGAACTCTAAACCTACAGCTGTGCATGGCATGTACCTAACCCTAACCCTAACCCTAACCCTAACCCTAACCGTAACCCTAACCCTAACCCTAACCCTAAGAGACCTAACCCTAAACGGAACTCAAAACCTAAGCTGTGCTTGGCAAGTACCTAACCCTAACCCTAACCCTAACCCTAAGAGACCTAACCCTGAACGGATCTCTAAACCTCAGCTGTGCACGGCATGTACCTAACCCTAACCCTAACCCTAACCCTAACCCTAACCCTAACCCTAACCCTAACCCTAACCCTAACCCTAACCCTAACCCTAACCCTAACCCTAACCCTAACCCTAAAAGACCTAACCCTAAACGGAACTC
>NW_026599595.1:447500-450000 GCF_023634155.1 Falco peregrinus | reverse complement strand
AACCCTAACCCTAACCCTAAGAGACCTAACCCTAAACGGAACTCTAAACCTCAGCTGTGCATGGCATGTACCTAACCCTAACCCTAACCCTAACCCTAACCCTAACCCTAACCCTAACCCTAACCCTAAAAGACCTAACCCTAAACGGATCTCTAAACCTACAGCTGTGCATGGCATGTACCTAACCCTAACCCTAACCCTAACCCTAACCCTAACCCTAACCCTAAAAGACCTAACCCTAAACGGAACTCTAAACCTCAGCTGTGCATGGCATGTACCTAACCCTAACCCTAACCCTAACCCTAAGAGACCTAACCCTAAATGGAACTCAAAACCTCATCTGTGCTTGGCATGTACCTAACCCTAACCCTAACCCTAACCGTAACCCTAACCCTAACCCTAACCCTAACCCTAACCCTAACCCTAACCCTAACCCTAACCCTAAGAGACCTAACCCTAAACGGAACTCTAAACCTCAGCTGTGCATGGCATGTACCTAACCCTAACCCTAACCCTAACCCTAACCCTAACCCTAACCCTAACCCTAACCCTAACCCTAACCCTAAAAGACCTAACCCTAAACGGATCTCTAAACCTACAGCTGTGCATGGCATGTACCTAACCCTAACCCTAACCCTAACCCTAACCCTAACCCTAACCCTAAAAGACCTAACCCTAAACGGAACTCTAAACCTCAGCTGTGCATGGCATGTACCTAACCCTAACCCTAACCCTAACCCTAAGAGACCTAACCCTAAATGGAACTCAAAACCTCATCTGTGCTTGGCATGTACCTAACCCTAACCCTAACCCTAACCGTAACCCTAACCCTAACCCTAACCCTAACCCTAACCCTAACCCTAACCCTAACCCTAACCCTAACCCTAACCCTAAGAGACCTAACCCTAAACGGAACTCTAAACCTCAGCTGTGCATGGCATGTACCTAACCCTAACCCTAACCCTAACCCTAACCCTAACCCTAACCCTGACCCTAAGAGACCTAACCCTAAACGGAACTCTAAACCTCAGCTGTGCATGGCATGTACCTAACCCTAACCCTAACCCTAACCCTAACCCTAACCCTAACCCTAACCCTAAAAGACCTAACCCTAAACGGATCTCTAAACCTACAGCTGTGCATGGCATGTACCTAACCCTAACCCTAACCCTAACACTAACCCTAACCCTAACCCTAAAAGACCTAACCCTAAACGGAACTCTAAACCTCAGCTGTGCATGGCATATACCTAACCCTAACCCTAACCCTAACCCTAACCCTAAGAGACCTAACCCTAAATGGAACTCAAAACCTCATCTGTGCTTGGCATGTACCTAACCCTAACCCTAACCCTAACCGTAACCGTAACCCTAACCCTAACCCTAACCCTAACCCTAACCCTAACCCTAACCCTAACCCTAACCCTAACCCTAACCCTAACCCTAAGATACCTAACCCTAAACGGAACTCTAAACCTCAGCTGTGCATGGCATGTACCTAACTCTAACCCTAACCCTAACCCTAACCCTAACCCTAACCCTAACCCTAACCCTAACCCTAACCCTAAGAGACCTAACCCTAAACGGAACTCAAAACCTCAGCTGTGCATGGCATGTACCTAACCCTAACCCTAACCGTAACCCTAACCCTAACCCTAACCCTAACCCTAACCCTAAGAGACCTAACCCTAAACGGAACTCAAAACCTCAGCTGTGCATGGAATGTACCTAACCCTAACCCTATCCCTAACCCTAACCCTAACCCTAAGAGACCTAACCCTAAACGGAACTCAAAACCTCAGCTGTGCAAGGCATGTACCTAACCCTAACCCTAACCCTAACCCTAACCCTAACCCTAACCCTAACCCTAACCCTAACCCTAACCCTAACCCTAACCCTAAAAGACCTAACCCTAAACGGAACTCTAAACCTACAGCTGTGCATGGCATGTACCTAACCCTAACCCTAACCCTAACCTTAACCCTAAGCCTAAGAGACCTAACCCTAAACGGAACTCTAAACCTCAGCTGTGCATGGCATGTACCTAACCCAAACCCTAACACTAACCCTACCCCTAACCCTAACCCTAACCATAACCCTAACCCTAACCCTAACCCTAACCCTAACCCTAACACTAACTCTAACCCTAACCCTAACCCTAACCCTAACCCTAACCCTAACCCTAACCCTAACCCTAAAAGACCTAACCCTAAACGGAACTCTAAACCTACAGCTGTGCATGGCATGTACCTAACTCTAACCCTAACCCTAACCCTAACCCTAACCTTAACCCTAAGCCTAAGAGACCTAACCCTAAACGGAACTCTAAACCTCAGCTGTGCATGGCATGTACCTAACCCTAACCCTAACACTAACCCTAACCCTAACCCTAACCCTAACCCTAACCCTAACCCTAACCCTAACCCTAACCCTAACCCTAAAAGACCTAACCCTAAACGGAACTCTAAACCTCAGCTGTGCGTGGCATGTACCTAACCCTA
>NW_026599595.1:402500-410000 GCF_023634155.1 Falco peregrinus | reverse complement strand
TAACCCTAACCCTAACCCTAACCCTAACCCTAAGAGACCTAACCCTAAATGGAACTCAAAACCTCATCTGTGCTTGGCATGTACCTAACCGTAACCCTAACCCTAACCGTAAACCTAACCCTAACCCTAACCCTAACCCTAACCCTAACCCTAACCCTAACCCTAAGAGACCTAACCCTAAACGGAACTCTAAACCTCAGCTGTGCATGGCATGTACCTAACCCTAACCCTAACCCTAACCCTAACCCTAACCCTAACCCTAACCCTAACCCTAAAAGACCTAACCCTAAACGGAACTCTAAACCTACAGCTGTGCATGGCATGTACCTAACGCTAACCCTAACCCTAACCCTAACCCGAACCGTAACCCTAACCCTAACCCTAACCCTAAGAGACCTAACCCTAAACGGAACTCAAAACCTAAGCTGTGCGTGGCATGTACCTAACCCTAACCCTAACCCTAATTCTAACCCTAACCCTAACCCTAACCCTAACCCTAACCCTAACCCTAACCCTAAAAGACCTAACCCTAAACGGAACTCTAAACCTACAGCTGTGCATGGCATGTACCTAACCCTAACCCTAACCCTAACCCTAACCCTAACCTTAACCCTAAGCCTAAGAGACCTAACCCTAAACGGAACTCTAAACCTCAGCTGTGCATGGCATGTACCTAACCCTAACCCTAACACTAACCCTAACCCTAACCCTAACCCTAACCCTAACCCTAACCCTAACCCTAACCCTAACCCTAAAAGACCTAACCCTAAACGGAACTCTAAACCTCAGCTGTGCGTGGCATGTACCTAACCCTAACCCTATCCCTAACCCTAACCCTAACCCTAAGAGACCTAACCCTAAACGGAACTCAAAACCTCAGCTGTGCAAGGCATGTACCTAACCCTAACCCTAACCCTAACCCTAACCCTAAAAGACCTAACCCTAAACGGAACTCTAAACCTCAGTTGTGCATGGCATGTACCTAACCCTAACCCTAACCCTAACCCTAACCCTAACCCTAACCCTAACCCTAACCCTAACCCTAACCCTAACCCTAAAAGACCTAACCCTAAACGGAACTCTAAACCTACAGCTGTGCATGGCATGTACCTAACCCTAACCCTAACCCTAACCCTAACCCGAACCGTAACCCTAACCCTAACCCTAACCCTAAGAGACCTAACCCTAAACGGAACTCAAAACCTAAGCTGTGCTTGGCATGTACCTAACCCTAACCCTAACCCTAACCCTAAGAGACCTAACCCTGAACGGATCTCTAAACCTCAGCTGTGCACGGCATGTACCTAACCCTAACCCTAACCCTAACCGTAACCCTAACCCTAACCCTAACCCTAACCCTAACCCTAACCCTAACCCTAACCCTAAAAGACCTAACCCTAAACGGAACTCTAAACCTACAGCTGTGCATGGCATGTACCTAACCCTAACCCTAACCCTAACCGTAACCCTAACCTTAACCCTAACCCTAAGAGACCTAACCCTAAACGGAACTCTAAACCTCAGCTGTGCATGGCATGTACCTAACCCTAACCCTAACCCTAACCCTAACCCTAACCGTAACCCTAACCCTAACCCTAACCCTAACCCTAACCCTAACCCTAAAAGACCTAACCCTAAACGGAACTCTAAACCTCAGCTGTGCGTGGCATGTACCTAACCCTAACCCTAACCCTAACCCTAACCCTAACCCTAAGAGACCTAACCCTAAACGGAACTCAAAACCTCAGCTGTGCATGGCATGTACCTAACCCTAACCCTAACCCTAACCCTAACCCTAACCCTAACCCTAAGAGACGTAACCCTAAACGGAACTCAAAACCTAAGCTGTGCTTGGCAAGTACCTAACCCTAACCCTAACCCTAACCCTAAGAGACCTAACCCTGAACGGATCTCTAAACCTCAGCTGTGCATGGCATGTACCTAACCCTAACCCTAACCCTAACCCTAACCCTAACCCTAACCCTAACCCTAACCCTAACCCTAACCCTAACCCTAACCCTAACCCTAAAAGACCTAACCCTAAACGGAACTCTAAACCTACAGCTGTGCACGGCATGTACCTAACCCTAACCCTAACCCTAACCCTAACCCTAACCCTAACCCTAACCCTAAAAGACCTAACCCTAAACGGAACTCTAAACCTACAGCTGTGCATGGCATGTACCTAACGCTAACCCTAACCCTAACCCTAACCCGAACCGTAACCCTAACCCTAACCCTAACCCTAAGAGACCTAACCCTAAACGGAACTCAAAACCTAAGCTGTGCTTGGCATGTACCTAACCCTAACCCTAACCCTAACCCTAAGAGACCAAAGCCTGAACGGATCTCTAAACCTCAGCTGTGCACGGCATGTACCTAACCCTAACCCTAACCCTAACCCTAACCCTAACCCTAAGAGACCTAACCCTAAACGGAACTCAAACCTCAGCTGTGCATGGCATGTACCTAACCCTAACCCTATCCCTAACCCTAACCTAAACCCTAAGAGACCTAACCCTAAACGGAACTCTGAACCTCAGCTGTGAAAGGCATGTACCTAACCCTAACCCTAACCCTAACCCTAACCCTAAAAGACCTAACCCTAAACGGAACTCTAAACCTCAGTTGTGCATGGCATGTACCTAACCCTAACCCTAACCCTAACCCTAACCCTAAGAGACCTAACCCTAAATGGAACTCAAAACCTCATCTGCGCTTGGCATGTACCTAACCCTAACCCTAACCCTAACCGTAACCGTAACCCTAACCCTAACCCTAACCCTAACCCTAACCCTAACCCTAACCCTAACCCTAAGAGACCTAACCCTAAACGGAACTCTAAACCTCAGCTGTGCATGGCATGTACCTAACCCTAACCCTAACCCTAACCCTAACCCTAACCCTAACCCTAACCCTAACCCTAACCCTAAAAGACCTAACCCTAAACGGAACTCTAAACCTACAGCTGTGCATGGCATGTACCTAACCCTAACCCTAACCCTAACCCTAACCCTAACCCTAACCCTAAAAGACCTAACCCTAAACGGAACTCAAAACCTCAGCTGTGCAAGGCATGTACCTAACCCTAACCCTAACCCTAACCCTAACCCTAAAAGACCTAACCCTAAACGGAACTCTAAACCTCAGTTGTGCATGGCATGTACCTAACCCTAACCCTAACCCTAACCCTAACCCTAAGAGACCTAACCCTAAATGGAACTCAAAACCTCATCTGTGCTTGGCATGTACCTAACCGTAACCCTAACCCTAACCGTAAACCTAACCCTAACCCTAACCCTAACCCTAACCCTAACCCTAACCCTAACCCTAAGAGACCTAACCCTAAACGGAACTCTAAACCTCAGCTGTGCATGGCATGTACCTAACCCTAACCCTAACCCCAACCCTAACCCTAACCCTAACCCTAACCCTAACCCTAAAAGACCTAACCCTAAACGGAACTCTAAACCTACAGCTGTGCATGGCATGTACCTAACGCTAACCCTAACCCTAACCCTAACCCGAACCCTAACCCTAACCCTAACCCTAAGAGACGTAACCCTAAACGGAACTCAAAACCTAAGCTGTGCTTGGCAAGTACCTAACCCTAACCCTAACCCTAACCCTAAGAGACCTAACCCTGAACGGATCTCTAAACCTCAGCTGTGCATGGCATGTACCTAACCCTAACCCTAACCCTAACCCTAACCCTAACCCTAACCCTAACCCTAACCCTAACCCTAACCCTAACCCTAACCCTAACCCTAACCCTAAAAGACCTAACCCTAAACGGAACTCTAAACCTACAGCTGTGCACGGCATGTACCTAACCCTAACCCTAACCCTAACCCTAACCCTAACCCTAACCCTAACCCTAACCCTAAAAGACCTAACCCTAAACGGAACTCTAAACCTACAGCTGTGCATGGCATGTACCTAACGCTAACCCTAACCCTAACCCTAACCCGAACCGTAACCCTAACCCTAACCCTAACCCTAAGAGACCTAACCCTAAACGGAACTCAAAACCTAAGCTGTGCTTGGCATGTACCTAACCCTAACCCTAACCCTAACCCTAAGAGACCAAAGCCTGAACGGATCTCTAAACCTCAGCTGTGCACGGCATGTACCTAACCCTAACCCTAACCCTAACCCTAACCCTAACCCTAAGAGACCTAACCCTAAACGGAACTCAAACCTCAGCTGTGCATGGCATGTACCTAACCCTAACCCTATCCCTAACCCTAACCTAAACCCTAAGAGACCTAACCCTAAACGGAACTCTGAACCTCAGCTGTGAAAGGCATGTACCTAACCCTAACCCTAACCCTAACCCTAACCCTAAAAGACCTAACCCTAAACGGAACTCTAAACCTCAGTTGTGCATGGCATGTACCTAACCCTAACCCTAACCCTAACCCTAACCCTAAGAGACCTAACCCTAAATGGAACTCAAAACCTCATCTGCGCTTGGCATGTACCTAACCCTAACCCTAACCCTAACCGTAACCGTAACCCTAACCCTAACCCTAACCCTAACCCTAACCCTAACCCTAACCCTAACCCTAAGAGACCTAACCCTAAACGGAACTCTAAACCTCAGCTGTGCATGGCATGTACCTAACCCTAACCCTAACCCTAACCCTAACCCTAACCCTAACCCTAACCCTAACCCTAACCCTAACCCTAACCCTAAAAGACCTAACCCTAAACGGAACTCTAAACCTACAGCTGTGCATGGCATGTACCTAACCCTAACCCTAACCCTAACCCTAACCCTAACCCTAACCCTAAAAGACCTAACCCTAAACGGAACTCAAAACCTCAGCTGTGCAAGGCATGTACCTAACCCTAACCCTAACCCTAACCCTAACCCTAAAAGACCTAACCCTAAACGGAACTCTAAACCTCAGTTGTGCATGGCATGTACCTAACCCTAACCCTAACCCTAACCCTAACCCTAAGAGACCTAACCCTAAATGGAACTCAAAACCTCATCTGTGCTTGGCATGTACCTAACCGTAACCCTAACCCTAACCGTAAACCTAACCCTAACCCTAACCCTAACCCTAACCCTAACCCTAACCCTAACCCTAAGAGACCTAACCCTAAACGGAACTCTAAACCTCAGCTGTGCATGGCATGTACCTAACCCTAACCCTAACCCTAACCCTAACCCTAACCCTAACCCTAACCCTAACCCTAAAAGACCTAACCCTAAACGGAACTCTAAACCTACAGCTGTGCATGGCATGTACCTAACGCTAACCCTAACCCTAACCCTAACCCGAACCGTAACCCTAACCCTAACCCTAACCCTAAGAGACCTAACCCTAAACGGAACTCAAAACCTAAGCTGTGCGTGGCATGTACCTAACCCTAACCCTAACCCTAATCCTAAGAGACCTAAGCCTGAACGGATCTCTAAACCTCAGCTGTGCACGGCATGTACCTAACCCTAACCCTAACCCTAACCCTAACCCTAACCCTAACCCTAACCCTAACCC
Source organism: Falco peregrinus (assembly GCF_023634155.1). Classification (NCBI taxonomy): domain Eukaryota; kingdom Metazoa; phylum Chordata; class Aves; order Falconiformes; family Falconidae; genus Falco; species Falco peregrinus. The sequence goes on along the minus strand of NW_026599595.1, from coordinate 404,490 downwards.
TAACCCTAACCCTAACCCTAACCCTAAAAGACCTAACCCTAAACGGAACTCTAAACCTACAGCTGTGCATGGCATGTACCTAACCCTAACCCTAACCCTAACCCTAACCCTAACCTTAACCCTAAGCCTAAGAGACCTAACCCTAAACGGAACTCTAAACCTCAGCTGTGCATGGCATGTACCTAACCCTAACCCTAACACTAACCCTAACCCTAACCCTAACCCTAACCCTAACCCTAACCCTAACCCTAACCCTAACCCTAACCCTAACCCTAAAAGACCTAACCCTAAACGGAACTCTAAACCTCAGCTGTGCGTGGCATGTACCTAACCCTAACCCTATCCCTAACCCTAACCCTAACCCTAAGAGACCTAACCCTAAACGGAACTCAAAACCTCAGCTGTGCAAGGCATGTACCTAACCCTAACCCTAACCCTAACCCTAACCCTAACCCTAAAAGACCTAACCCTAAACGGAACTCTAAACCTCAGTTGTGCATGGCATGTACCTAACCCTAACCCTAACCCTAACCCTAACCCTAACCCTAACCCTAACCCTAACCCTAACCCTAACCCTAAAAGACCTAACCCTAAACGGAACTCTAAACCTACAGCTGTGCATGGCATGTACCTAACCCTAACCCTAACCCTAACCCTAACCCGAACCGTAACCCTAACCCTAACCCTAACCCTAAGAGACCTAACCCTAAACGGAACTCAAAACCTAAGCTGTGCATGGCATGTACCTAACCCTAACCCTAACCCTAACCCTAAGAGACCTAACCCTGAACAGATCTCTAAACCTCAGCTGTGCACGGCATGTACCTAACCCTAACCCTAACCCTAACCGTAACCCTAACCCTAACCCTAACCCTAACCCTAACCCTAACCCTAAAAGACCTAACCCTAAACGGAACTCTAAACCTACAGCTGTGCATGGCATGTACCTAACCCTAACCCTAACCCTAACCGTAACCCTAACCTTAACCCTAACCCTAAGAGACCTAACCCTAAACGGAACTCTAAACCTCAGCTGTGCATGGCATGTACCTAACCCTAACCCTAACCCTAACCCTAACCCTAACCGTAACCCTAACCCTAACCCTAACCCTAACCCTAACCCTAACCCTAAAAGACCTAACCCTAAACGGAACTCTAAACCTCAGCTGTGCGTGGCATGTACCTAACCCTAACCCTAACCCTAACCCTAACCCTAAGCCTAAGAGACCTAACCCTAAACGGAACTCAAAACCTCAGCTGTGCATGGCATGTACCTAACCCTAACCCTAACCCTAACCCTAACCCTAACCCTAACCCTAACCCTAAGAGACGTAACCCTAAACGGAACTCAAAACCTCAGCTGTGCATGGCATGTACCTAACGCTAACCCTATCCCTAACCCTAACCCTAACCCTAAGAGACCTAACCCTAAACGGAACTCAAAACCTCAGCTGTGCAAGGCATGTACCTAACCCTAACCCTAACCCTAACCCTAACCCTAAAAGACCTAACCCTAAACGGAACTCTAAACCTCAGTTGTGCATGGCATGTACCTAACACTAACCCTAACCCTAACCCTAACCCTAAGAGACCTAACCCTAAATGGAACTCAAAACCTCATCTGTGCTTGGCATGTACCTAACCCTAACCCTAACCCTAACCGTAACCCTAACCCTAACCCTAACCCTAACCCTAACCCTAACCCTAACCCTAACCCTAACCCTAAGAGACCTAACCCTAAACGGAACTCTAAACCTCAGCTGTGCATGGCATGTACCTAACCCTAACCCTAACCCTAACCCTAACCCTAACCCTAACCCTAACCCTAACCCTAACCCTAACCCTAACCCTAAACCTAACCCTAAAAGACCTAACCCTAAACGGAACTCTAAACCTAAGCTGTGCTTGGCAAGTACCTAACCCTAACCCTAACCCTAACCCTAACCCTAACGGTAACCCTAACCCTAACCCTAACCCTAAGAGACCTAAC
>NW_026599595.1:342500-345000 GCF_023634155.1 Falco peregrinus | reverse complement strand
GCATGGCATGTACCTAACGCTAACCCTAACCCTAACCCTAACCCGAACCGTAACCCTAACCCTAACGCTAACCCTAAGAGACCTAACCCTAAACGGAACTCAAAACCTAAGCTGTGCTTGGCATGTACCTAACCCTAACCCTAACCCTAACCCTAAGAGACCTAAGCCTGAACGGATCTCTAAACCTCAGCTGTGCACGGCATGTACCTAACCCTAACCCTAACCCTAACCCTAACCCTAACCCTAACCCTAACCTTAACCCTAACCCTAACCCTAAAAGACCTAACCCTAAACGGAACTCTAAACCTACAGCTGTGCATGGCATGTACCTAACCCTAACCCTAACCCTAACCCTAACCCTAACCCTAACCCTAACCCTAAAAGACCTAACCCTAAACGGAACTCTAAACCTCAGCTGTGCGTGGCATGTACCTAACCCTAACCCTATCCCTAACCCTAACCCTAACCCTAAGAGACCTAACCCTAAACGGAACTCAAAACCTCAGCTGTGCAAGGCATGTACCTAACCCTAACCCTAACCCTAACCCTAACCCTAAAAGACCTAACCCTAAACGGAACTCTAAACCTCAGTTGTGCATGGCATGTACCTAACCCTAACCCTAACCCTAACCCTAACCCTAAGAGACCTAACCCTAAATGGAACTCAAAACTTCATCTGTGCTTGGCATGTACCTAACCCTAACCCTAACCGTAAACCTAACCCTAACCCTAACCCTAACCCTAACCCTAACCCTAACCCTAACCCTAAGAGACCTAACCCTAAACGGAACTCTAAACCTCAGCTGTGCATGGCATGTACCTAACCCTAACCCTAACCCTAACCCTAACCCTAAGAGACCTAACCCTAAATGGAACTCAAAACCTCATCTGTGCTTGGCATGTACCTAACCCTAACCCTAAACCTAACCGTAACCCTAACCCTAACCCTAACCCTAACCCTAACCCTAACCCTAACCCTAACCCTAACCCTAACCCTAACCCTAAGAGACCTAACCCTAAACAGAACTCTAAACCTCAGCTGTGCATGGCATGTACCTAACCCTAACCCTAACCCTAACCCTAACCCTAACCCTAACCCTAACCCTAACCCTAACCCTAACCCTAACCCTAAAAGACCTAACCCTAAACGGAACTCTAAACCTACAGCTGTGCATGGCATGTACCTAACCCTAACCCTAACCCTAACCCTAACCCGAACCGTAACCCTAACCCTAACCCTAACCCTAAGAGACCTAACCCTAAACGGAACTCTAAACCTACAGCTGTGCATGGCATGTACCTAACCCTAACCCTAACCCTAACCCTAACCCTAACCCTAACCCTAACCCTAACCCTAACCCTAACCCTAAGAGACCTAACCCTGAACGGATCTCTAAACCTCAGCTGTGCACGGCATGTACCTAACCCTAACCCTAACCCTAACCGTAACCCTAACCCTAACCCTAACCCTAACCCTAACCCTAACCCTAACCCTAAAAGACCTAACCCTAAACGGAACTCTAAACCTACAGCTGTGCATGGCATGTACCTAACCCTAACCCTAACCCTAACCCTAACCCTAACCTTAACCCTAACCCTAAGAGACCTAACCCTAAACGGAACTCTAAACCTCAGCTGTGCATGGCATGTACCTAACCCTAACCCTAACACTAACCCTAACCCTAACCCTAACCGTAACCGTAACCCTAACCCTAACCCTAACCCTAACCCTAACCCTAAAAGACCTAACCCTAAACGGAACTCTAAACCTCAGCTGTGCATGGCATGTACCTAACCCTAACCTAAACCCTAACCCTAACCCTAACCCTAAGAGACCTAACCCTAAACGGAACTCAAAACCTCAGCTGTGCATGGCATGTACCTAACCCTAACCCTAACCCTAACCCTAACCCTAACCCTAACCCTAACCCTAACCCTAACCCTAACCCTAAGAGACGTAACCCTAAACGGAGCTCAAAAACTCAACTGTGCATGGCATGTACCTAACGCTAACCCTATCCCTAACCCTAACCCTAACCCTAAGAGACCTAACCCTAAACGGAACTCAAAACCTCAGCTGTGCAAGGCATGTACCTAACCCTAACCCTAACCCTAACCCTAACCCTAACCCTAAAAGACCTAACCCTAAACGGAACTCTAAACCTCAGTTGTGCATGGCATGTACCTAACCCTAACCCTAACCCTAACCCTAACCCTAAGAGACCTAACCCTAAATGGAACTCAAAACCTCATCTGTGCTTGGCATGTACCTAACCCTAACCCTAACCCTAACCCTAACCCTAACCCTAACCCTAACCCTAACCCTAACCCTAACCCTAACCCTAACCCTAAGAGACCTAACCCTAAACGGAACTCTAAACCTCAGCTGTGCATGGCATGTACCTAACCCTAACCCTAACCCTAACCCTAACCCTAACCCTAACCCTAACCCTAACCCTAACCCTAAAAGACCTAACCCTAAACGGAACTCTAAACCTAC
>NW_026599595.1:335000-340000 GCF_023634155.1 Falco peregrinus | reverse complement strand
GTAACCCTAACCCTAACGCTAACCCTAAGAGACCTAACCCTAAACGGAACTCAAAACCTAAGCTGTGCTTGGCATGTACCTAACCCTAACCCTAACCCTAACCCTAAGAGACCTAAGCCTGAACGGATCTCTAAACCTCAGCTGTGCACGGCATGTACCTAACCCTAACCCTAACCCTAACCCTAACCCTAACCCTAACCCTAACCCTAACCCTAACCCTAACCCTAACCCTAAAAGACCTAACCCTAAACGGAACTCTAAACCTACAGCTGTGCATGGCATGTACCTAACCCTAACCCTAACCCTAACCCTAACCCTAACCCTAACCCTAACCCTAAAAGACCTAACCCTAAACGGAACTCTAAACCTCAGCTGTGCGTGGCATGTACCTAACCCTAACCCTATCCCTAACCCTAACCCTAACCCTAAGAGACCTAACCCTAAACGGAACTCAAAACCTCAGCTGTGCAAGGCATGTACCTAACCCTAACCCTAACCCTAACCCTAACCCTAAAAGACCTAACCCTAAACGGAACTCTAAACCTCAGTTGTGCATGGCATGTACCTAACCCTAACCCTAACCCTAACCCTAACCCTAAGAGACCTAACCCTAAATGGAACTCAAAACTTCATCTGTGCTTGGCATGTACCTAACCCTAACCCTAACCGTAAACCTAACCCTAACCCTAACCCTAACCCTAACCCTAACCCTAACCCTAACCCTAAGAGACCTAACCCTAAACGGAACTCTAAACCTCAGCTGTGCATGGCATGTACCTAACCCTAACCCTAACCCTTAACCCTAACCGTAACCCTAACCCTAACCCTAACCCTAACCCTAACCCTAAAAGACCTAACCCTAAACGGAACTCTAAACCTACAGCTGTGCATGGCATGTACCTAACCCTAACCCTAACCCTAACCCTAACCCTAACCCTAACCCTAACCCTAAAAGACCTAACCCTAAACGGAACTCTAAACCTCAGCTGTGCATGGCATGTACCTAACCCTAACCCTAACCCTAACCCTAACCCTAAGAGACCTAACCCTAAATGGAACTCAAAACCTCATCTGTGCTTGGCATGTACCTAACCCTAACCCTAAACCTAACCGTAACCCTAACCCTAACCCTAACCCTAACCCTAACCCTAACCCTAACCCTAACCCTAACCCTAACCCTAACCCTAACCCTAACCCTAACCCTAACCCTAAGAGACCTAACCCTAAACAGAACTCTAAACCTCAGCTGTGCATGGCATGTACCTAACCCTAACCCTAACCCTAACCCTAACCCTAACCCTAACCCTAACCCTAACCCTAACCCTAAAAGACCTAACCCTAAACGGAACTCTAAACCTACAGCTGTGCATGGCATGTACCTAACCCTAACCCTAACCCTAACCCTAACCCGAACCGTAACCCTAACCCTAACCCTAACCCTAAGAGACCTAACCCTAAACGGAACTCTAAACCTACAGCTGTGCATGGCATGTACCTAACCCTAACCCTAACCCTAACCCTAACCCTAACCCTAACCCTAACCCTAACCCTAACCCTAACCCTAAGAGACCTAACCCTGAACGGATCTCTAAACCTCAGCTGTGCACGGCATGTACCTAACCCTAACCGTAACCCTAACCCTAACCCTAACCCTAACCCTAACCCTAACCCTAACCCTAAAAGACCTAACCCTAAACGGAACTCTAAACCTACAGCTGTGCATGGCATGTACCTAACCCTAACCCTAACCCTAACCCTAACCCTAACCTTAACCCTAACCCTAAGAGACCTAACCCTAAACGGAACTCTAAACCTCAGCTGTGCATGGCATGTACCTAACCCTAACCCTAACACTAACCCTAACCCTAACCCTAACCCTAACCGTAACCCTAACCCTAACCCTAACCCTAACCCTAAAAGACCTAACCCTAAACGGAACTCTAAACCTCAGCTGTGCGTGGCATGTACCTAACCCTAACCTAAACCCTAACCCTAACCCTAACCCTAAGAGACCTAACCCTAAACGGAACTCAAAACCTCAGCTGTGCATGGCATGTACCTAACCCTAACCCTAACCCTAACCCTAACCCTAACCCTAACCCTAACCCTAACCCTAACCCTAAGAGACGTAACCCTAAACGGAGCTCAAAAACTCAGCTGTGCATGGCATGTACCTAACGCTAACCCTATCCCTAACCCTAACCCTAACCCTAAGAGACCTAACCCTAAACGGAACTCAAAACCTCAGCTGTGCAAGGCATGTACCTAACCCTAACCCTAACCCTAACCCTAACCCTAACCCTAAAAGACCTAACCCTAAACGGAACTCTAAACCTCAGTTGTGCATGGCATGTACCTAACCCTAACCCTAACCCTAACCCTAACCCTAAGAGACCTAACCCTAAATGGAACTCAAAACCTCATCTGTGCTTGGCATGTACCTAACCCTAACCCTAACCCTAACCCTAACCCTAACCCTAACCCTAACCCTAACCCTAACCCTAAGAGACCTAACCCTAAACGGAACTCTAAACCTCAGCTGTGCATGGCATGTACCTAACCCTAACCCTAACCCTAACCCTAACCCTAACCCTAACCCTAACCCTAACCCTAACCCTAAAAGACCTAACCCTAAACGGAACTCTAAACCTACAGCTGTGCATGGCATGTACCTAACCCTAACCCTAACCCTAACCCTAACCCTAACCGTAACCCTAACCCTAACCCTAACCCTAAGAGACCTAACCCTAAACGGAACTCAAAACCTAAGCTGTGCTTGGCAAGTACCTAACCCTAACCCTAACCCTAACCCTAAGAGACCTAACCCTGAACGGATCTCTAAACCTCAGCTGTGCACGGCATGTACCTAACCCTAACCCTAACCCTAACCCTAACCCTAACCCTAACCCTAACCCTAACCCTAACCCTAACCCTAACCCTAACCCTAACCCTAACCCTAACCCTAACCCTAAAAGACCTAACCCTAAACGGAACTCTAAACCTACAGCTGTGCGTGGCATGTACCTAACCCTAACCCTAACCCTAACCCTAACCCTAACCCTAACCCTAACCCTAAGAGACCTAACCCTAAACAGAACTCTAAACCTCAGCTGTGCATGGCATGTACCTAACCCTAACCCTAACCCTAACCCTAACCCTAACCCTAACCCTAACCCTAACCCTAACCCTAACCCTAACCCTAACCCTAACCCTAAAAGACCTAACCCTAAACGGAACTCTAAACCTCAGCTGTGCGTGGCATGTACCTAACCCTAACCCTAACCCTAACCCTAACCCTAACCCTAACCCTAAGAGACCTAACCCTAAACGGAACTCAAAACCTCAGCTGTGCATGGCATGTACCTAACCCTAACCCTAACCCTAACCCTAACCCTAACCCTAACCCTAAGAGACCTAACCCTAAACGGAACTCTAAACCTCAGCTGTGCATGGCATGTACCTAACCCTAACCCTAACCCTAACCCTAACCCTAACCCTAACCCTAAAAGACCTAACCCTAAACGGAACTCTAAAACTAAAGCTGTGCATGGCATGTACCTAACCCTAACCCTAACCCTAACCCTAACCCTAACCCTAAAAGACCTAACCCTAAACGGAACTCTAAACCTCAGCTGTGCATGGCATGTACCTAACCCTAACCCTAACCCTAACCCTAACCCTAACCCTAAGAGACCTAACCCTACATGGAACTCTAAACCTCATCTGTGCTTGGCATGTACCTAACCCTAACCCTAACCCTAACCCTAACCCTAACCCTAACCCTAACCCTAACCCTAACCCTAACCCTAACCCTAACCCTAAGAGACCTAACCCTAAACGGAACTCTAAACCTCAGCTGTGCATGGCATGTACCTAACCCTAACCCTAACCCTAACCCTAACCCTAACCCTAACCCTAAAAGACCTAACCCTAAACGGAACTCTAAACCTACAGCTGTGCATGGCATGTACCTAACCCTAACCCTAACCCTAACCCTAACCCTAACCCTAAAAGACCTAACCCTAAACGGAACTCTAAACCTCAGCTGTGCATGGCATGTACCTAACCCTAACCCTAACCCTAACCCTAACCCTAAGAGACCTAACCCTACATGGAACTCAAAACCTCATCTGTGCTTGGCATGTACCTAACCCTAACCCTAACCCTAACCCTAACCCTAACCCTAACCCTAACCCTAACCCTAACCCTAACCCTAACCCTAACCCTAACCCTAACCCTAAGAGACGTAACCCTAAACGGAGCTCAAAAACTCAGCTGTGCATGGCATGTACCTAACGCTAACCCTATCCCTAACCCTAACCCTAACCCTAAGAGACCTAACCCTAAACGGAACTCAAAACCTCAGCTGTGCAAGGCATGTACCTAACCCTAACCCTAACCCTAACCCTAACCCTAACCCTAACCCTAACCCTAAGAGACCTAACCCTAAACAGAACTCTAAACCTCAGCTGTGCATGGCATGTACCTAACCCTAACCCTAACCCTAACCCTAACCCTAACCCTAACCCTAACCCTAACCCTAACCCTAACCCTAACCCTAACCCTAACCCTAACCCTAAAAGACCTAACCCTAAACGGAACTCTAAACCTCAGCTGTGCGTGGCATGTACCTAACCCTAACCCTAACCCTAACCCTAACCCTAACCCTAACCCTAAGAGACCTAACCCTAAACGGAACTCAAAACCTCAGCTGTGCATGGCATGTACCTAACCCTAACCCTAACCCTAACCCTAACCCTAACCCTAACCCTAACCCTAAGAGACCTAACCCTAAACGGAACTCTAAACCTCAGCTGTGCATGGCATGTACCTAACCCTAACCCTAACCCTAACCCTAACCCTAACCCTAACCCTAAAAGACCTAACCCTAAACGGAACTCTAAACCTACAGCTGTGCATGGCATGTACCTAACCCTAACCCTAACCCTAACCCTAACCCTAACCCTAAAAGACCTAACCCTAAACGGAACTCTAAACCT
>NW_026599595.1:327500-330000 GCF_023634155.1 Falco peregrinus | reverse complement strand
CTAACCCTAAAAGACCTAACCCTAAACGGAACACTAAACCTCAGCTGTGCATGGCATGTACCTAACCCTAACCCTAACCCTAACCCTAACCCTAAGAGACCTAACACTAAACGGAACTCAAAACCTCAGCTGTGCTTGGCATGTACCTAACCCTAACCCTAACCCTAACCCTAACCCTAACCCTAACCGTAACCCTAACCCTAACCCTAACCCTAAGAGACCTAACCCTAAACGGAACTCTAAACCTACAGCTGTGCATGGCATGTACCTAACCCTAACCCTAACCCTAACCCTAACCCTAACCTTAACCCTAAGCCTAAGAGACCTAACCCTAAACGGAACTCTAAACCTCAGCTGTGCATGGCATGTACCTAACCCTAACCCTAACCCTAACCCTAACCCTAACCCTAACCCTAACCCTAACCCTAACCCTAACCCTAACCCTAACCCTAACCCTAACCCTAACCCTAACCCTAAAAGACCTAACCCTAAACGGAACTCTAAACCTCAGCTGTGCGTGGCATGTACCTAACCCTAACCCTAACCCTAACCCTAACCCTAACCCTAAGAGACCTAACCCTAAACGGAACTCAACACCTCAGCTGTGCATGGCATGTACCTAACCCTAACCCTAACCCTAACCCTAACCCTAACCCTAACCCTAACCCTAACCCTAACCCTAAGAGACCTAACCCTAAACGGAATTCAAAACCTCAACTGTGCATGGCATGTACCTAACCCTAACCCTAACCCTAACCCTAACCCTAACCCTAACCCTAACCCTAAAAGACCTAACCCTAAACGGAACTCTAAACCTCAGCTGTGCATGGCATGTACCTAACCTTAACCCTAACCCTAACCCTAACCCTAACCCTAACCCTAACCCTAACCCTAACCCTAACCCTAACCCTAACCCTAACCCTAACCCTAACCCTAACTTTAAGAGACCTAACCCTAAACGGAACTCAAAACCTCAGCTGTGCATGGCATGTACCTAACCCTAACCCTAACCCTAACCCTAACCCTAACCCTAAAAGACCTAACCCTAAACGGAACTCTAAACCTCAGCTGTGCATGGCATGTACCTAACCCTAACCCTAACCCTAACCCTAAGAGACCTAACCCTAAATGGAACTCAAAACCTCATCTGTGCTTGGCATGTACCTTACCCTAACCCTAACCCTAACACTAACCCTAACCCTAACCCTAACCCTAACTCTAAGAGACCTAACCCTAAACGGAACTCTAAACCTCAGCTATGCATGGCATGTACCTAACCCTAACCCTAACCCTAACCCTAACCCTAACCCTAACCCTAACCCTAACCCTAACCCTAACCCTAACCCTAACCCTAACCCTAACCCTAACCCTAAAAGACCTAACCCTAAACGGAACTCTAAACCTACAGCTGTGCATGGCATGTACCTAACCCTAATCCTAACCCTAACCCTAACCCTAACCCTAACCCTAACCCTAACCCTAACCCTAACCCTAATAGACCTAACCCTAAACGGGACTCTAAACCTCAGCTGTGCATGGCATGTACCTAACCCTAACCCTAACCCTAACCCCAACCCTAACCCTAACCCTAACCCTAACCCTAACCCTAAGAGACCTAACCCTAAACAGAACTCAAATCCTAAGCTGTGCTTGGCATGTACCTAACCCTAACCCTAACCCTAACCCTAACCCTAAGAGACCTAACCCTAAACGGAACTCAAAACCTAAGCTGTGCTTGGCATGTACCTAACCCTAACCCTAACCCTAACCCTAACCCTAAGAGACCTAACCCTGAACGGATCTCTAAACCTCAGCTGTGCACGGCATGTACCTAACCCTAACCCTAACCCTAACCCTAACCCTAACCCTAACACTAACCCTAACCCTAACCCTAACCCTAACCCTAACCCTAACCCTAACCCTAAAAGACCTAACCCTAAACGGAACTCTAAACCTACAGCTGTGCATGGCATGTACCTAACCCTAACCCTAACCCTAACCCTAACCCTAACCTTAACCCTAAGCCTAAGAGACCTAACCCTAAACGGAACTCTAAACCTCAGCTGTGCATGGCATGTACCTAACCCTAACCCTAACCCTAACCCTAACCCTAACCCTAACCCTAACCCTAACCCTAACCCTAACCCTAACCCTAACCCTAACCCTAAAAGACCTAACCCTAAACGGAACTCTAAACCTCAGCTGTGCGTGGCATGTACCTAACCCTAACCCTAACCCTAACCCTAACCCTAACCCTAAGAGACCTAACCCTAAACGGAACTCAACACCTCAGCTGTGCATGGCATGTACCTAACCCTAACCCTAACCCTAACCCTAACCCTAACCCTAACCCTAACCCTAACCCTAACCCTAAGAGACCTAACCCTAAACGGAATTCAAAACCTCAACTGTGCATGGCATGTACCTAACCCTAACCCTAACCCTAACCCTAACCCTAACCCTAAAAGACCTAACCCTAAACGGGACTCTAAACCTCAGC
>NW_026599595.1:305000-307500 GCF_023634155.1 Falco peregrinus | reverse complement strand
ACCCTAACCCTAACCCTAACCCTAACCCTAACCCTAACCCTAACCCTAAAAGACCTAACCCTAAACGGAACTCTAAACCTACAGCTGTGCATGGCATGTACCTAACCCTAACCCTAACCCTAACCCTAACCCTAACCTTAACCCTAAGCCTAAGAGACCTAACCCTAAACGGAACTCTAAACCTCAGCTGTGCATGGCATGTACCTAACCCTAACCCTAACACTAACCCTAACCCTAACCCTAACCCTAACCCTAACCCTAACCCTAACCCTAACCCTAACCCTAAAACACCTAACCCTAAACGGAACTCTAAACCTCAGCTGTGCGTGGCATGTACCTAACCCTAACCCTATCCCTAACCCTAACCCTAACCCTAAGAGACCTAACCCTAAACGGAACTCAAAACCTCAGCTGTGCAAGGCATGTACCTAACCCTAACCCTAACCCTAACCCTAACCCTAAAAGACCTAACCCTAAACGGAACTCTAAACCTCAGTTGTGCATGGCATGTACCTAACCCTAACCCTAACCCTAACCCTAACCCTAAGAGACCTAACCCTTAATGGAACTCAAAACCTCATCTGTGCTTGGCATGTACCTAACCCTAACCCTAACCGTAAACCTAACCCTAACCCTAACCCTAACCCTAACCCTAACCCTAACCCTAACCCTAACCCTAAGAGACCTAACCCTAAACGGAACTCTAAACCTCAGCTGTGCATGGCATGTACCTAACCCTAACCCTAACACTAACCCTAACCCTAACCCTAACCCTAACCCTAACCCTAACCCTAACCCTAACCCTAAAAGACCTAACCCTAAACGGAACTCTAAACCTACAGCTGTGCATGGCATGTACCTAACCCTAACCCTAACCCTAACCCTAACCCTAACCCTAACCCTAACCCTAACCCTAACCCTAAAAGACCTAACCCTAAACGGAACTCTAAACCTCAGCTGTGCATGGCATGTACCTAACCCTAACCCTAACCCTAACCCTAACCCTAAGGGACCTAACCCTAAATGGAACTCAAAACCTCATCTGTGCTTGGCATGTACCTAACCCTAACCCTAAACCTAACCGTAACCGTAACCCTAACCCTAACCCTAACCCTAACCCTAACCCTAACCCTAACCCTAACCCTAACCCTAACCCTAACCCTAAGAGACCTAACCCTAAACAGAACTCTAAACCTCAGCTGTGCATGGCATGTACCTAACCCTAACCCTAACCCTAACCCTAACCCTAACCCTAACCCTAACCCTAACCCTAACCCTAACCCTAAAAGACCTAACCCTAAACGGAACTCTAAACCTACAGCTGTGCATGGCATGTACCTAACACTAACCCTAACCCTAACCCTAACCCGAACCGTAACCCTAACCCTAACCCTAACCCTAAGAGACCTAACCCTAAACGGATCTCTAAACCTCAGCTGTGCACGGCATGTACCTAACCCTAACCCTAACCCTAACCGTAACCCTAACCCTAACCCTAACCCTAACCCTAACCCTAACCCTAACCCTAAAAGACCTAACCCTAAACGGAACTCTAAACCTACAGCTGTGCATGGCATGTACCTAACCCTAACCCTAACCCTAACCCTAACCCTAACCTTAACCCTAACCCTAAGAGACCTAACCCTAAACGGAACTCTAAACCTCAGCTGTGCATGGCATGTACCTAACCCTAACCCTAACACTAACCCTAACCCTAACCCTAACCGTAACCGTAACCCTAACCCTAACCCTAACCCTAACCCTAACCCTAAAAGACCTAACCCTAAACGGAACTCTAAACCTCAGCTGTGCGTGGCATGTACCTAACCCTAACCTAAACCCTAACCCTAACCCTAACCCTAAGAGACCTAACCCTAAACGGAACTCAAAACCTCAGCTGTGCATGGCATGTACCTAACCCTAACACTAACCCTAACCCTAACCCTATCCCTAACCCTAACCCTAACCCTAAGAGACCTAACCCTAAACGGAACTCAAAACCTCAGCTGTGCAAGGCATGTACCTAACCCTAACCCTAACCCTAACCCTAACCCTAAAAGACCTAACCCTAAATGGAACTCAAAACCTCATCTGTGCTTGGCATGTACCTAACCCTAACCCTAACCCTAACCGTAACCCTAACCCTAACCCTAACCCTAACCCTAACCCTAACCCTAACCCTAACCCTAACCCTAACCCTAACCCTAAGAGACCTAACCCTAAACGGAACTCTAAACCTCAGCTGTGCATGGCATGTACCTAACCCTAACCCTAACCCTAACCCTAACCCTAACCCTAACCCTAACCCTAACCCTAACCCTAAAAGACCTAGCCCTAAACGGAACTCTACACCTACAGCTGTGCATGGCATGTACCTAACCCTAACCCTAACCCTAACCCTAACCCTAACCCTAACCGTAACCCTAACCCTAACCCTAAGAGACCTAACCCTAAACGGAACTCAAAACCTAAGCTGTGCTTGGCAAGTACCTAACCCTAA
>NW_026599595.1:187500-190000 GCF_023634155.1 Falco peregrinus | reverse complement strand
GGCATGTACATAACCCTAACCCTAACCCTAACCCTAACCCGAACCGTAACCCTAACCCTAACCCTAACCCTAAGAGACCTAACCCTAAACGGAACTCAAAACCTAAGCTGTGCTTGGCATGTACCTAACCCTAACCCTAACCCTAACCCTAAGAGACCTAACCCTGAACGGATCTCTAAACCTCAGCTGTGCACGGCATGTACCTAACCTTAACCCTACCCCTAACCGTAACCCTAACCCTAACCTTAACCCTAAGCCTAAGAGACCTAACCCTAAACGGAACTCTAAACCTCAGCTGTGCATGGCATGTACCTAACCCTAACCCTAACACTAACACTAACCCTAACCGTAACCCTAACCGTAACCCTAACCCTAACCCTAACCCTAACCCTAACCCTAACCCTAAAAGACCTAACCCTAAACGGAACTCTAAACCTCAGCTGTGCGTGGCATGTACCTAACCCTAACCTAAACCCTAACCCTAACCCTAACCCTAAGAGACCTAACCCTAAACGGAACTCAAAACCTCAGCTGTGCATGGCATGTACCTAACCCTAACCCTAACCCTAACCCTAACCCTAACCCTAACCCTAACCCTAACCCTAACCCTAAGAGACGTAACCCTAAACGGAACTCAAAACCTCAGCTGTGCATGGCATGTACCTAACGCTAACCCTATCCCTAACCCTAACCCTAACCCTAAGAGACCTAACCCTAAACGGAACTCAAAACCTCAGCTGTGCAAGGCATGTACCTAACCCTAACCCTAACCCTAACCCTAACCCTAAGAGACCTAACCCTAAATGGAACTCAAAACCTCATCTGTGCTTGGCATGTACCTAACCCTAACCCTAACCCTAACCGTAACCCTAACCCTAACCCTAACCCTAACCCTAACCCTAACCCTAACCCTAACCCTAACCCTAAGAGACCTAACCCTAAACGGAACTCTAAACCTCAGCTGTGCATGGCATGTACCTAACCCTAACCCTAACCCTAACCCTAACCCTAACCCTAACCCTAACCCTAACCCTAACCCTAAAAGACCTAACACTAAACGGAACTCTAAACCTACAGCTGTGCATGGCATGTACCTAACCCTAACCCTAACCCTAACCCTAACCCGAACCGTAACCCTAACCCTAACCCTAACCCTAAGAGACCTAACCCTAAACGGAACTCAAAACCTAAGCTGTGCTTGGCAAGTACCTAACCCTAACCCTAACCCTAACCCTAAGAGACCTAACCCTGAACGGATCTCTAAACCTCAGCTGTGCACGGCATGTACCTAACCCTAACCCTAACCCTAACCCTAACCCTAACCCTAACCCTAACCCTAACCCTAAAAGACCTAACCCTAAACGGAACTCTAAACCTACAGCTGTGCATGGCATGTACCTAACCCTAGCCCTAACCCTAACCCTAACCCTAACCTTAACCCTAAGCCTAAGAGACCTAACCCTAAACGGAACTCAAAACCTCAGCTGTGCATGGCATGTACCTAACCCTAACCCTAACCCTAACCCTAACCCTAACCCTAACCCTAACCCTAACCCTAACCCTAACCCTAAGAGACCTAACCCTAAACGGAATTCAAAACCTCAGCTGTGCATGGCATGTACCTAAACCTAACCCTAACCCTAACCCTAACCCTAACCCTTACCCTAAAAGACCTAACCCTAAACGGAACTCTAAACCTACAGCTGTGCATGGCATGTACCTAACCCTAACCCTAACCCTAACCCTAACCCTAAAAGACCTAACCCTAAACAGAACTCTAAACCTCAGCTGTGCATGGCATGTACCTAACCCTAACCCTAACCCTAACCCTAACCCTAAGAGACCTAACCCTAAATGGAACTCAAAACCTCATCTGTGCTTGGCATGTACCTAACCCTAACCCTAACCCTAACCCTAACCGTAACCCTAACCCTAACCCTAACCCTAACCCTAACCCTAACCCTAAGAGACCTAACCCTAAACGGAACTCTAAACCTCAGCTGTGCATGGCATGTACCTAACCCTAACCCTAACCCTAACCCTAACCCTAACCCTAACCCTAACCCTAACCCTAACCCTAACCCTAACCCTAACCCTAAAAGACCTAACCCTAAACGGAACTCTAAACCTACAGCTGTGCATGGCATGTACCTAACCCTAACCCTAACCCTAACCCTAACCCTAACCGTAACCCTAACCTTAACCCTAACCCTAAGAGACCTAACCCTAAACGGAACTCTAAACCTCAGCTGTGCATGGCATGTACCTAACCCTAACCCTAACCCTAACCCTAACCCTAATCCTAAACCTAACCCTAATCCTGACCCTAAGAGGCCTAACCCGAGACGGAACTCTAAACCTCAGCTGTGCATGGCATGTACATAACCCTAACCCTAACCCTAACCCTAACCCTAACCCTAACCCTAACCCTAACCCTAACTCTAACCATAAAACTGACCCTAAGAGAGCTAACCCTAAACGGAACTCAAAACCTCAGCTG
>NW_026599595.1:165000-170000 GCF_023634155.1 Falco peregrinus | reverse complement strand
CTCTAAACCTCAGCTGTGCATGGCATGTACCTAACCCTAACCCTAACCCTAACCCTAACCCTAAGAGACCTAACCCTAAATGGAACTCAAAACCTCATCTGTGCTTGGCATGTACCTAACCCTAACCCTAACCCTAACCTGAACCGTAACCCTAACCGTAACCCTAACCCTAACCCTAACCCTAACCCTAACCCTAAGAGACCTAACCCTAAACGGAACTCTAAACCTACAGCTGTGCATGGCATGTACCTAACCCTAACCCTAACCCTAACCCTAACCCTAACCCTAACCCTAAGCCTAAGAGACCTAACCCTAAACGGAACTCAAAACCTCAGCTGTGCATGGCATGTACCTAACCCTAACCCTAACCCTAACCCTAACCCTAACCCTAACCCTAACCCTAACCCTAACCCTAACCCTAAAAGACCTAACCCTAAACGGAACTCTAAACCTCAGCTGTGCGTGGCATGTACCTAACCCTAACCCTAACCCTAACCCTAACCCTAACCCTAAGAGACCTAACCCTAAACGGAACTCAAAACCTCAGCTGTGCATGGCATGTACCTAACCCTAACCCTAACCCTAACCCTAACCCTAACCCTAACCCTAACCCTAACCCTAACCCTAACCCTAAGAGACCTAACCCTAAACGGAATTCAAAACCTCAGCTGTGCATGGCATGTACCTAAACCTAACCCTAACCCTAACCCTAACCCTAACCCTAACCCTAAAAGACCTAACCCTAAACGGAACTCTAAACCTACAGCTGTGCATGGCATGTACCTAACCCTAACCCTAACCCTAACCCTAACCCTAACCCTAAAAGACCTAACCCTAAACGGAACTCTAAACCTCAGCTGTGCATGGCATGTACCTAACCCTAACCCTAACCCTAACCCTAACCCTAAGAGACCTAACCCTAAATGGAACTCAAAACCTCATCTGTGCTTGGCATGTACCTAACCCTAACCCTAACCCTAACCCTAACCGTAACCCTAACCCTAACCCTAACCCTAACCCTAACCCTAACCCTAACCCTAACCCTAAGAGACCTAACCCTAAACGGAACTCTAAACCTCAGCTGTGCATGGCATGTACCTAACCCTAACCCTAACCCTAACCCTAACCCTAACCCTAACCCTAACCCTAACCCTAAGAGACCTAACCCTAAACAGAACTCAAATCCTAAGCTGTGCTTGGCATGTACCTAACCCTAACCCTAACCCTAACCGTAAGAGACCTAACCCTAAACGGAACTCAAAACCTCAGCTATGCATGGCATGTACCTAACCCTAACCCTAACCCTAACCCTAATCCTAACCCTAACCCTAACCCTTACCCTAACCCTAACCCTAACCCTAACCCTAACCCTAATAGACCTAACCCTAAACGGGACTCTAAACCTCAGCTGTGCATGGCATGTACCTAACCCTAACCCTAACCCTAACCCTAACCCTAACCCTAACCCTAACCCTAACCCTAACCCTAACCCTAACCCTAAAAGTCCTAACCCTAAACGGAACTCTAAACCTACAGCTGTGCATGGCATGTACCTAACCCTAACCCTAACCCTAACCCTAACCCTAACCGTAACCCTAACCCTAACCCTAACCCTAAGAGACCTAACCCTAAACGGAACTCAAAACCTAAGCTGTGCTTGGCATGTACCTAACCCTAACCCTAACCCTAACCCTAACCCTAATCCTAAACCTAACCCTAATCCTGACCCTAAGATTCCTAACCCGAGACGGAACTCTAAACCTCAGTTGTGCATGGCATGTACCTAACCCTAACCCTAACCCTAACCCTAATCCTAAACCTAACCCTAATCCTGACCCTAAGAGGCCTAACCCTAGACGGAACGCTAAACCTCAGCTGTGCATGGCATGTACATAACCCTAACCCTAACCCTAACCGTAACCCTAACCCTAACCCTAACCCTAACCCTAACCCTAACCCTAACCCTAAAACTGACCCTAAGAGAGCTAACCCTAAACGGAACTCTAAACCTCAGCTGTGCATGGCATGTACCTATCCCTAAACCTAACCCTAACCCTAACCCTAAGAAACCTAACCCTAAACGGAACTCTAAACCTCAGCTGTGCATGGCATATACCTAACCCTAAGACTAACTCTAACCCTAACCCTAACCCTAACCCTAACCCTAACCCTAACCCTAACCCTAACCCTAACCCTAACCCTAACCCTAACCCTAAACCTAACCCTAATTCTAACCCTAACCCTAACCCTAACCCTAACCCTAACCTGAAAAGACCTAACATTAAACGGAACTCTGAACCTCAGCTGTGCATGGCATGTACCTAACCCTAACCCTAACCCTAACCCTAACCCTAACCCTAACCTGAAAAGACCTAACATTAAACGGAACTCTGAACCTCAGCTGTGCATTGCATGTACCTAACCCTAACCCTAACCCTAACCCTAAGAGACCTAACCCTGAACGGAACTCAAAACCTCAGCTGTGCACGGCATGTACCTAACCCTAACCCTAACCCTAACCCTAACCCTAACCCTAACCCTAACCCTAACCCTAACCCTAACCCTAACCCTAACCCTAACCCTAACCCTAAAAGACCTAACTCTAAACGGAACTCTAAACCTACAGCTGTGCATGGCATGTACCTAACCCTAACCCTAACCCTAACCCTAACCCTAACCCTAACCCTAAAAGACCTAACCCTAAACGGAACTCTAAACCTCAGCTGTGCATGGCATGTACCTAACCCTAACCCTAACCCTAACCCTAACCCTAAGAGACCTAACCCTAAATGGAACTCAAAACCTCATCTGTGCTTGGCATGTACCTAACCCTAACCCTAACCCTAACCTGAACCGTAACCCTAACCGTAACCCTAACCCTAACCCTAACCCTAACCCTAACCCTAAGAGACCTAACCCTAAACGGAACTCTAAACCTACAGCTGTGCATGGCATGTACCTAACCCTAACCCTAACCCTAACCCTAACCCTAACCCTAACCCTAAGCCTAAGAGACCTAACCCTAAACGGAACTCAAAACCTCAGCTGTGCATGGCATGTACCTAACCCTAACCCTAACCCTAACCCTAACCCTAACCCTAACCCTAACCCTAACCCTAACCCTAACCCTAAAAGACCTAACCCTAAACGGAACTCTAAACCTCAGCTGTGCGTGGCATGTACCTAACCCTAACCCTAACCCTAACCCTAACCCTAACCCTAAGAGACCTAACCCTAAACGGAACTCAAAACCTCAGCTGTGCATGGCATGTACCTAACCCTAACCCTAACCCTAACCCTAACCCTAACCCTAACCCTAACCCTAACCCTAACCCTAACCCTAAGAGACCTAACCCTAAACGGAATTCAAAACCTCAGCTGTGCATGGCATGTACCTAAACCTAACCCTAACCCTAACCCTAACCCTAACCCTAACCCTAAAAGACCTAACCCTAAACGGAACTCTAAACCTACAGCTGTGCATGGCATGTACCTAACCCTAACCCTAACCCTAACCCTAACCCTAACCCTAAAAGACCTAACCCTAAACGGAACTCTAAACCTCAGCTGTGCATGGCATGTACCTAACCCTAACCCTAACCCTAACCCTAACCCTAAGAGACCTAACCCTAAATGGAACTCAAAACCTCATCTGTGCTTGGCATGTACCTAACCCTAACCCTAACCCTAACCCTAACCGTAACCCTAACCCTAACCCTAACCCTAACCCTAACCCTAACCCTAACCCTAACCCTAAGAGACCTAACCCTAAACGGAACTCTAAACCTCAGCTGTGCATGGCATGTACCTAACCCTAACCCTAACCCTAACCCTAACCCTAACCCTAACCCTAACCCTAACCCTAAGAGACCTAACCCTAAACAGAACTCAAATCCTAAGCTGTGCTTGGCATGTACCTAACCCTAACCCTAACCCTAACCGTAAGAGACCTAACCCTAAACGGAACTCAAAACCTCAGCTATGCATGGCATGTACCTAACCCTAACCCTAACCCTAACCCTAACCCTAACCCTAACCCTAATCCTAATCCTAACCCTAACCCTTACCCTAACCCTAACCCTAACCCTAACCCTAACCCTAATAGACCTAACCCTAAACGGGACTCTAAACCTCAGCTGTGCATGGCATGTACCTAACCCTAACCCTAACCCTAACCCTAACCCTAACCCTAACCCTAACCCTAAAAGACCTAACCCTAAACGGAACTCTAAACCTACAGCTGTGCATGGCATGTACCTAACCCTAACCCTAACCCTAACCCTAACCCTAACCGTAACCCTAACCCTAACCCTAACCCTAAGAGACCTAACCCTAAACGGAACTCAAAACCTAAGCTGTGCTTGGCATGTACCTAACCCTAACCCTAACCCTAACCCTAACCCTAATCCTAAACCTAACCCTAATCCTCACCCTAAGAGGCCTAACCCGAGACGGAACTCTAAACCTCAGTTGTGCATGGCATGTACCTAACCCTAACCCTAACCCTAACCCTAATCCTAAACCTAACCCTAATCCTGACCCTAAGAGGCCTAACCCTAGACGGAACGCTAAACCTCAGCTGTGCATGGCATGTACATAACCCTAACCCTAACCCTAACCGTAACCCTAACCCTAACCCTAACCCTAACCCTAACCCTAACCCTAACCCTAACCCTAACCCTAAAACTGACCCTAAGAGAGCTAACCCTAAACGGAACTCTAAACCTCAGCTGTGCATGGCATGTACCTATCCCTAAACCTAACCCTAACCCTAACCCTAAGAAACCTAACCCTAAACGGAACTCTAAACCTCAGCTGTGCATGGCATATACCTAACCCTAAGACTAACTCTAACCCTAACCCTAACCCTAACCCTAACCCTAACCCTAACCCTAACCCTAAACCTAACCCTAACCCTAAACCTAACCCTAATTCTAACCCTAACCCTAACCCTAACCCTAACCCTAACCTGAAAAGACCTAACATTAAACGGAACTCTG
>NW_026599595.1:60000-77500 GCF_023634155.1 Falco peregrinus | reverse complement strand
ATGTACCTAACCCTAACCCTAACCCTAACCCTAACCCTAAGAGACCTAACCCTAAACGGAACTCTAAACCTCAGCTGTGCATGGCATATACCTAACCCTAAGACTAACTCTAACCCTAACCCTAACCCTAACCCTAACCCTAACCCTAACCCTAACCCTAACCCTAACCCTAACCCTAACCCTAACCTGAAAAGACCTAACACTAAACGGAACTCTGAACCTCAGCTGTGCATGGCATGTACCTAACCCTAACCCTAACCCTAACCCTAACCCTAACCCTAACCCTAACCCTAACCCTAAGAGACCTAACCCTAAACGGAACTCAAAACCTAAGCTGTGCTTGGCATGTACCTAACCCTAACCCTAACCCTAACCCTAAGAGACCTAACCCTGAACGGATCTCTAAACCTCAGTTGTGCACGGCATGTACCTAACCCTAACCCTAACCCTAACCCTAACCCTAACCCTAACCCTAACCCTAACCCTAACCCTAACCCTAACCCTAAAAGACCTAACTCTAAACGGAACTCTAAACCTACAGCTGTGCATGGCATGTACCTAACCCTAACCCTAACCCTAACCCTAACCGTAACCCTAACCGTAACCCTAACCCTAACCCTAACCCTAACCCTAACCCTAAGAGACCTAACCCTAAACGGAACTCTAAACCTACAGCTGTGCATGGCATGTACCTAACCCTAACCCTAACCCTAACCCTAACCCTAACCTTAACCCTAAGCCTAAGAGACCTAACCCTAAACGGAACTCTAAACCTCAGCTGTGCATGGCATGTACCTAACCCTAACCCTAACCCTAACCCTAACCCTAACCCTAACCCTAACCCTAACCCTAACCCTAAAAGACCTAACCCTAAACGGAACTCTAAACCTCAGCTGTGCGTGGCATGTACCTAACCCTAACCCTAACCCTAACCCTAACCCTAACCCTAACCCTAAGAGACCTAACCCTAAACGGAACTCAAAACCTCAGCTGTGCATGGCATGTACCTAACCCTAACCCTAACCCTAACCCTAACCCTAACCCTAACCCTAACCCTAACCCTAACCCTAACCCTAAGAGACCTAACCCTAAACGGAATTCAAAACCTCAGCTGTGCATGGCATGTACCTAAACCTAACCCTAACCCTAACCCTAACCCTAACCCTAACCCTAAAAGACCTAACCCTAAACGGAACTCTAAACCTACAGCTGTGCATGGCATGTACCTAACCCTAACCCTAACCCTAACCCTAACCCTAACCCTAAAAGACCTAACCCTAAACGGAACTCTAAACCTCAGCTGTGCATGGCATGTACCTAACCCTAACCCTAACCCTAACCCTAACCCTAAGAGACCTAACCCTAAATGGAACTCAAAACCTCATCTGTGCTTGGCATGTACCTAACCCTAACCCTAACCCTAACCCTAACCCTAACCCTAACCCTAACCCTAACCCTAACCCTAACCCTAACCCTAACCCTAAAAGACCTAACCCTAAACGGAACTCTAAACCTCAGCTGTGCGTGGCATGTACCTAACCCTAACCCTAACCCTAACCCTAACCCTAACCCTAACCCTAAGAGACCTAACCCTAAACGGAACTCAAAACCTCAGCTGTGCATGGCATGTACCTAACCCTAACCCTAACCCTAACCCTAACCCTAACCCTAACCCTAACCCTAACCCTAACCCTAAGAGACCTAACCCTAAACGGAATTCAAAACCTCAGCTGTGCATGGCATGTACCTAAACCTAACCCTAACCCTAACCCTAACCCTAACCCTAACCCTAAAAGACCTAACCCTAAACGGAACTCTAAACCTACAGCTGTGCATGGCATGTACCTAACCCTAACCCTAACCCTAACCCTAACCCTAACCCTAAAAGACCTAACCCTAAACGGAACTCTAAACCTCAGCTGTGCATGGCATGTACCTAACCCTAACCCTAACCCTAACCCTAACCCTAACCCTAACCCTAACCCTAACCCTAACCCTAACCCTAACCCTAAAAGACCTAACCCTAAACGGAACTCTAAACCTACAGCTGTGCATGGCATGTACCTAAACCTAACCCTAACCCTAACCCTAACCCTAACCCTAACCGTAACCCTAACCGTAACCCTAACCCTAAGAGACCTAACCCTAAACGGAACTCTAAACCTCAGCTGTGCATGGCATGTACCTAACCCTAACCCTAACCCTAACCCTAAACCTAATCCTAAACCTAACCCTAATCCTGACCCTAAGAGGCCTAACCCGAGACGGAACTCTAAACCTCAGCTGTGCGTGGCATGTACATAACCCTAACCCTAACCCTAACCCTAACCCTAACCCTAACCCTAACCCTAACCCTAACCCTAACCCTAACCCTAAGAGACCTAACCCTAAACGGAACTCAAATCCTAAGCTGTGCTTGGCATGTACCTAACCCTAACCCTAACCCTAACCGTAAGAGACCTAACCCTGAACGGAACTCTAAACCTCAGCTATGCATGGCATGTACCTAACCCTAACCCTAACCCTAACCCTAACCCTAACCCTAACCCTAACCCTAACCCTAACCCTAACCCTAACCCTAACCCTAACCCTAACCCTAACCCTAAAAGACCTAACCCTAAACGGAACTCTAAACCTCAGCTGTGCGTGGCATGTACCTAACCCTAACCCTAACCCTAACCCTAACCCTAACCCTAAGAGACCTAACCCTAAACGGAACTCTAAACCTACAGCTGTGCATGGCATGTACCTAACCCTAACCCTAACCCTAACCCTAACCCTAACCCTAACCCTAACCCTAACCCTAAAAGACCTAACCCTAAACGGAACTCTAAACCTCAGCTGTGCATGGCATGTACCTAACCCTAACCCTAACCCTAACCCTAACCCTAAGAGACCTAACCCTAAATGGAACTCAAAACCTCATCTGTGCTTGGCATGTACCTAACCCTAACCCTAACCGTAACCCTAACCGTAACCCTAACCGTAACCCTAACCCTAACCCTAACCCTAACCCTAACCCTAAGAGACCTAACCCTAAACGGAACTCTAAACCTCAGCTGTACATGGCATGTACCTAACCCTAACCCTAACCCTAACCCTAACCCTAACCCTAACCCTAACCCCAACCCTAAAAGACCTAACCCTAAACGGAACTCTAAACCTACAGCTGTGCATGGCATGTACCTAACCCTAACCGTAACCGTAACCCTAACCCTAACCCTAACCCTAACCTTAACCCTAACCCTAAGAGACCTAACCCTAAACGGAACTCTAAACCTCAGCTTTGCATGGCATGTACCTAACCCTAACCCTAACCCTAACCCTAACCCTAATCCTAAACCTAACCCTAATCCTCACCCTAAGAGGCCTAACCCGAGACGGAACTCTAAACCTCAGCTGTGCATGGCATGTACATAACCCTAACCCTAACCCTAACCCTAACCCTAAACCTAACTTTAACCCTAACCCTAACCCTAACCCTAACCCTAACTCTAACCATAAAACTGACCCTAAGAGAGCTAACCCTAAACGGAACTCAAAACCTCAGCTGTGCATGGCATGTACCTAACCCTAACCCTAACCCTAACCCTAACCCTAACCCTAACCCTAACCCTAAGAGACCTAACCCTAAACAGAACTCAAATCCTAAGCTGTGCTTGGCATGTACCTAACCCTAACCCTAACCCTAACCGTAAGAGACCTAACCCTGAAGGGAACTCTAAACCTCAGCTATGCATGGCATGTACCTAACCCTAACCCTAACCCTAACCCTAACCCTAACCCTAACCCTAACCCTAACCCTAACCCTAACCCTAAAAGACCTAACCCTAAACGGAACTCTAAACCTACAGCTGTGCGTGGCATGTACCTAACCCTAACCCTAACCCTAACCCTAACCCTAACCCTAACCGTAACCCTAACCCTAACCCTAACCCTAAGAGACCTAACCCTAAACGGAACTCAAAACCTAAGCTGTGCTTGGCATGTACCTAACCCTAACCCTAACCCTAACCCTAACCCTAAGAGACCTAACCCTGAACGGATCTCTAAACCTCAGCTGTGCACGGCATGTACCTAACCCTAACCCTAACCCTAACCCTAACCCTAACCCTAACACTAACCCTAACCCTAACCCTAACCCTAACCCTAACCCTAACCCTAACCCTAACCCAAAAAGACCTAACCCTAAACGGAACTCTAAACCTACAGCTGTGCATGGCATGTACCTAACCCTAACCCTAACCCTAACCCTAACCCTAACCTTAACCCTAAGCCTAAGAGACCTAACCCTAAACGGAACTCTAAACCTCAGCTGTGCATGGCATGTACCTAACCCTAACCCTAACCCTAACCCTAACCCTAACCCTAACCCTAACCCTAACCCTAACCCTAACCCTAACCCTAACCCTAACCCTAAAAGACCTAACCCTAAACGGAACTCTAAACCTCAGCTGTGCGTGGCATGTACCTAACCCTAACCCTAACCCTAACCCTAACCCTAACCCTAAGAGACCTATACCCTAAACGGAACTCAACACCTCAGCTGTGCATGGCATGTACCTAACCCTAACCCTAACCCTAACCCTAACCCTAACCCTAACCCTAACCCTAACCCTAAGAGACCTATCCCTAAACGGAATTCAAAACCTCAGCTGTGCATGGCATGTACCTAACCCTAACCCTAACCCTAACCCTAACCCTAACCCTAAAAGACCTAACCCTAAACGGAACTCTAAACCTCAGCTGTGCAAGGCATGTACCTAACCCTAACCCTAACCCTAACCCTAACCCTAACCCTAACCCTAACCCTAACCCTAACCCTAACCCTAACCCTAAGAGACCTAACCCTAAACGGAACTCAAAACCTCAGCTGTGCATGGCATGTACCTAACCCTAACCCTAACCCTAACCCTAACCCTAACCCTAAAAGACCTAACCCTAAACGGAACTCTAAACCTCAGCTGTGCATGGCATGTACCTAACCCTAACCCTAACCCTAACCCTAAGAGACCTAACCCTAAATGGAACTCAAAACCTCATCTGTGCTTGGCATGTACCTTACCCTAACCCTAACCCTAACACTAACCCTAACCCTAACCCTAACCCTAACCCTAACCCTAAGAGACCTAACCCTAAACGGAACTCTAAACCTCAGCTATGCATGGCATGTACCTAACCCTAACCCTAACACTAACCCTAACCCTAACCCTAACCCTAACCCTAACCCTAACCCTAATCCTAACCCTAACCCTAACCCTAACCCTAACCCTAACCCTAAAAGACCTAACCCTAAACGGAACTCTAAACCTACAGCTGTGCATGGCATGTACCTAACCCTAACCCTAACCCTAACCCTAACCCTAACCCTAACCCTAAAAGACCTAACCCTAAACGGAACTCTAAACCTCAGCTGTGCATGGCATGTACCTAACCCTAACCCTAACCCTAACCCTAACCCTAACCCTAACCCTAACCCTAACCCTAACCCTAAGAGACCTAACCCTAAATGGAACTCAAAACCTCATCTGTGCTTGGCATGTACCTTACCCTAACCCTAACCCTAACCCTAACCCTAACCCTAACCCTAACCCTAACCCTAACCCTAACCCTAACCCTAACCCTAAAAGACCTAACCCTAAACGGAACTCTAAACCTCAGCTGTGCATGGCATGTACCTAACCCTAACTCTAACCCTAACCCTAACCCTAAGAGACCTAACCCTAAATGGAACTCAAAACCTCATCTGTGCTTGGCATGTACCTAACCCTAACCCTAACCCTAACCCTAACCGTAACCCTAACCGTAACCCTAACCCTAACCCTAACCCTAACCCTAACCCTAACCCTAACCCTAACCCTAACCCTAACCCTAACCCTAACCCTAAAAGACCTAACCCTAAACGGAACTCTGAACCTCAGCTGTGCATGGCATGTACCTAACCCTAACCCTAACCCTAACCCTAACCCTAACCCTAACCCTAAACCTAACTTTAACCCTAACCCTAACCCTAACCCTAACCCTAACTCTAACCATAAAACTGACCCTAAGAGAGCTAACCCTAAACGGAACTCAAAACCTCAGCTGTGCATGGCATGTACCTAACCCTAACCCTAACCCTAACCCTAACCCTAACCCTAACCCTAACCCTAACCCTAACCCTAACCCTAAGAGACCTAACCCTAAACAGAACTCAAATCCTAAGCTGTGCTTGGCATGTACCTAACCCTAACCCTAACCCTAACCGTAAGAGACCTAACCCTGAACGGAACTCTAAACCTCAGCTATGCATGGCATGTACCTAACCCTAACCCTAACCCTAACCCTAACCCTAACCCTAACCCTAACCCTAACCCTAACCCTAACCCTAACCCTAACCCTAACCCTAACCCTAACCCTAACCCTAAAAGACCTAACCCTAAACGGAACTCTAAACCTACAGCTGTGCGTGGCATGTACCTAACCCTAACCCTAACCCTAACCCTAACCCTAACCCTAACCGTAACCCTAACCCTAACCCTAACCCTAAGAGACCTAACCCTAAACGGAACTCAAAACCTAAGCTGTGCTTGGCATGTACCTAACCATAACCCTAACCCTAACCCTAACCCTAAGAGACCTAACCCTGAACGGATCTCTAAACCTCAGCTGTGCACGGCATGTACCTAACCCTAACCCTAACCCTAACCCTAACCCTAACCCTAACACTAACCCTAACCCTAACCCTAACCCTAACCCTAACCCTAACCCTAACCCTAACCCTAAAAGACCTAACCCTAAACGGAACTCTAAACCTACAGCTGTGCATGGCATGTACCTAACCCTAACCCTAACCCTAACCCTAACCCTAACCTTAACCCTAAGCCTAAGAGACCTAACCCTAAACGGAACTCTAAACCTCAGCTGTGCATGGCATGTACCTAACCCTAACCCTAACCCTAACCCTAACCCTAACCCTAACCCTAACCCTAACCCTAACCCTAACCCTAACCCTAAAAGACCTAACCCTAAACGGAACTCTAAACCTCAGCTGTGCGTGGCATGTACCTAACCGTAACCCTAACCCTAACCCTAACCCTAACCCTAAGAGACCTAACCCTAAACGGAACTCAACACCTCAGCTGTGCATGGCATGTACCTAACCCTAACCCTAACCCTAACCCTAACCCTAACCCTAACCCTAACCCTAACCCTAACCCTAAGAGACCTATCCCTAAACGGAATTCAAAACCTCAGCTGTGCATGGCATGTACCTAACCCTAACCCTAACCCTAACCCTAACCCTAACCCTAAAAGACCTAACCCTAAACGGAACTCTAAACCTCAGCTGTGCATGGCATGTACCTAACCTTAACCCTAACCCTAACCCTAACCCTAACCCTAACCCTAACCCTAACCCTAACCCTAACCCTAACCCTAAAAGACCTAACCCTAAACGGAACTCTAAACCTCAGCTGTGCATGGCATGTACCTAACCCTAACCCTAACCCTAACCCTAAGAGACCTAACCCTAAATGGAACTCAAAACCTCATCTGTGCTTGGCATGTACCTTACCCTAACCCTAACCCTAACACTAACCCTAACCCTAACCCTAACCCTAACCCTAAGAGACCTAACCCTAAACGGAACTCTAAACCTCAGCTATGCATGGCATGTACCTAACCCTAACCCTAACACTAACCCTAATCCTAACCCTAACCCTAACCCTAACCCTAACCCTAACCCTAACCCTAACCCTAACCCTAACCCTAACCCTAACCCTAAAAGACCTAACCCTAAACGGAACTCTAAACCTACAGCTGTGCATGGCATGTACCTAACCCTAACCCTAACCCTAACCCTAACCCTAACCCTAACCCTAACCCTAAAAGACCTAACCCTAAACGGAACTCTAAACCTCAGCTGTGCATGGCATGTACCTAACCCTAACCCTAACCCTAACCCTAACCCTAACCCTAACCCTAACCCTAACCCTAACCCTAAGAGACCTAACCCTAAATGGAACTCAAAACCTCATCTGTGCTTGGCATGTACCTTACCCTAACCCTAACCCTAACCCTAACCCTAACCCTAACCCTAACCCTAACCCTAACCCTAACCCTAACCCTAACCCTAAAAGACCTAACCCTAAACGGAACTCTAAACCTCAGCTGTGCATGGCATGTACCTAACCCTAACTCTAACCCTAACCCTAACCCTAAGAGACCTAACCCTAAATGGAACTCAAAACCTCATCTGTGCTTGGCATGTACCTAACCCTAACCCTAACCCTAACCCTAACCGTAACCCTAACCGTAACCCTAATCCTAACCCTAACCCTAACCCTAACCCTAACCCTAACCCTAACCCTAACCCTAACCCTAACCCTAACCCTAAAAGACCTAACCCTAAACGGAACTCTAAACCTACAGCTGTGCGTGGCATGTACCTAACCCTAACCCTAACCCTAACCCTAACCCTAACCCTAACCGTAACCCTAACCCTAACCCTAACCCTAAGAGACCTAACCCTAAACGGAACTCAACACCTCAGCTGTGCATGGCATGTACCTAACCCTAACCCTAACCCTAACCCTAACCCTAACCCTAACCCTAACCCTAACCCTAAGAGACCTATCCCTAAACGGAATTCAAAACCTCAGCTGTGCATGGCATGTACCTAACCCTAACCCTAACCCTAACCCTAACCCTAACCCTAACCCTAAAAGACCTAACCCTAAACGGAACTCTAAACCTCAGCTGTGCAAGGCATGTACCTAACCCTAACCCTAACCCTAACCCTAACCCTAACCCTAACCCTAACCCTAACCCTAACCCTAACCCTAAGAGACCTAAACCTAAACGGAACTCAAAACCTCAGCTGTGCATGGCATGTACCTAACCCTAACCCTAACCCTAACCCTAACCCTAACCCTAAAAGACCTAACCCTAAACGGAACTCTAAACCTCAGCTGTGCATGGCATGTACCTAACCCTAACCCTAACCCTAACCCTAAGAGACCTAACCCTAAATGGAACTCAAAACCTCATCTGTGCTTGGCATGTACCTTACCCTAACCCTAACCCTAACACTAACCCTAACCCTAACCCTAACCCTAACCCTAACCCTAAGAGACCTAACCCTAAACGGAACTCTAAACCTCAGCTATGCATGGCATGTACCTAACCCTAACCCTAACACTAACCCTAACCCTAACCCTAACCCTAACCCTAACCCTAACCCTAATCCTAACCCTAACCCTAACCCTAACCCTAACCCTAACCCTAAAAGACCTAACCCTAAACGGAACTCTAAACCTACAGCTGTGCATGGCATGTACCTAACCCTAACCCTAACCCTAACCCTAACCCTAACCCTAACCCTAAAAGACCTAACCCTAAACGGAACTCTAAACCTCAGCTGTGCATGGCATGTACCTAACCCTAACCCTAACCCTAACCCTAACCCTAACCCTAACCCTAACCCTAAATGGAACTCAAAACCTCATCTGTGCTTGGCATGTACCTTACCCTAACCCTAACCCTAACCCTAACCCTAACCCTAACCCTAACCCTAACCCTAACCCTAAGAGACCTAACCCTAAATGGAACTCAAAACCTCAGCTGTGCATGGCATGTACCTAACCCTAACTCTAACCCTAACCCTAACCCTAAGAGACCTAACCCTAAATGGAACTCAAAACCTCATCTGTGCTTGGCATGTACCTAACCCTAACCCTAACCCTAACCCTAACCGTAACCCTAACCGTAACCCTAACCCTAACCCTAACCCTAACCCTAACCCTAACCCTAACCCTAACCCTAACCCTAACCCTAACCCTAAAAGACCTAACCCTAAACGGAACTCTGAACCTCAGCTGTGCATGGCATGTACCTAACCCTAACCCTAACCCTAACCCTAACCCTAACCCTAACCCTAACCCTAAGAGACCTAACCCTAAACAGAACTCAAATCCTAAGCTGTGCTTGGCATGTACCTAACCCTAACCCTAACCCTAACCGTAAGAGACCTAACCCTGAACGGAACTCTAAACCTCAGCTATGCATGGCATGTACCTAACCCTAACCCTAACCCTAACCCTAACCCTAACCCTAACCCTAACCCTAACCCTAACCCTAACCCTAACCCTAAAAGACCTAACCCTAAACGGAACTCTAAACCTACAGCTGTGCGTGGCATGTACCTAACCCTAACCCTAACCCTAACCCTAACCCTAACCCTAACCGTAACCCTAACCCTAACCCTAACCCTAAGAGACCTAACCCTAAACGGAACTCAAAACCTAAGCTGTGCTTGGCATGTACCTAACCATAACCCTAACCCTAACCCTAACCCTAAGAGACCTAACCCTGAACGGATCTCTAAACCTCAGCTGTGCACGGCATGTACCTAACCCTAACCCTAACCCTAACCCTAACCCTAACCCTAACACTAACCCTAACCCTAACCCTAACCCTAACCCTAACCCTAACCCTAACCCTAACCCAAAAAGACCTAACCCTAAACGGAACTCTAAACCTACAGCTGTGCATGGCATGTACCTAACCCTAACCCTAACCCTAACCCTAACCCTAACCTTAACCCTAAGCCTAAGAGACCTAACCCTAAACGGAACTCTAAACCTCAGCTGTGCATGGCATGTACCTAACCCTAACCCTAACCCTAACCCTAACCCTAACCCTAACCCTAACCCTAACCCTAACCCTAACCCTAACCCTAAAAGACCTAACCCTAAACGGAACTCTAAACCTCAGCTGTGCGTGGCATGTACCTAACCGTAACCCTAACCCTAACCCTAACCCTAACCCTAAGAGACCTAACCCTAAACGGAACTCAACACCTCAGCTGTGCATGGCATGTACCTAACCCTAACCCTAACCCTAACCCTAACCCTAACCCTAACCCTAACCCTAACCCTAACCCTAAGAGACCTATCCCTAAACGGAATTCAAAACCTCAGCTGTGCATGGCATGTACCTAACCCTAACCCTAACCCTAACCCTAACCCTAACCCTAAAAGACCTAACCCTAAACGGAACTCTAAACCTCAGCTGTGCATGGCATGTACCTAACCTTAACCCTAACCCTAACCCTAACCCTAACCCTAACCCTAACCCTAACCCTAACCCTAACCCTAACCCTAACCCTAAGAGACCTAACCCTAAACGGAACTCAAAACCTCAGCTGTGCATGGCATGTACCTAACCCTAACCCTAACCCTAACCCTAACCCTAACCCTAAAAGACCTAACCCTAAACGGAACTCTAAACCTCAGCTGTGCATGGCATGTACCTAACCCTAACCCTAACCCTAACCCTAAGAGACCTAACCCTAAATGGAACTCAAAACCTCATCTGTGCTTGGCATGTACCTTACCCTAACCCTAACCCTAACACTAACCCTAACCCTAACCCTAACCCTAACCCTAAGAGACCTAACCCTAAACGGAACTCTAAACCTCAGCTATGCATGGCATGTACCTAACCCTAACCCTAACACTAACCCTAACCCTAACCCTAACCCTAACCCTAACCCTAACCCTAACCCTAACCCTAACCCTAACCCTAACCCTAACCCTAACCCTAAAAGACCTAACCCTAAACGGAACTCTAAACCTACAGCTGTGCATGGCATGTACCTAACCCTAACCCTAACCCTAACCCTAACCCTAACCCTAACCCTAACCCTAAAAGACCTAACCCTAAACGGAACTCTAAACCTCAGCTGTGCATGGCATGTACCTAACCCTAACCCTAACCCTAACCCTAACCCTAACCCTAACCCTAACCCTAACCCTAACCCTAACCCTAAGAGACCTAACCCTAAATGGAACTCAAAACCTCATCTGTGCTTGGCATGTACCTTACCCTAACCCTAACCCTAACCCTAACCCTAACCCTAACCCTAACCCTAACCCTAACCCTAACCCTAACCCTAACCCTAACCCTAAAAGACCTAACCCTAAACGGAACTCTAAACCTCAGCTGTGCATGGCATGTACCTAACCCTAACTCTAACCCTAACCCTAACCCTAAGAGACCTAACCCTAAATGGAACTCAAAACCTCATCTGTGCTTGGCATGTACCTAACCCTAACCCTAACCCTAACCCTAACCGTAACCCTAACCGTAACCCTAACCCTAACCCTAACCCTAACCCTAACCCTAACCCTAACCCTAACCCTAACCCTAACCCTAACCCTAACCCTAAAAGACCTAACCCTAAACGGAACTCTAAACCTACAGCTGTGCGTGGCATGTACCTAACCCTAACCCTAACCCTAACCCTAACCCTAACCCTAACCGTAACCCTAACCCTAACCCTAACCCTAAGAGACCTAACCCTAAACGGAACTCAAAACCTAAGCTGTGCTTGGCATGTACCTAACCCTAACCCTAACCCTAACCCTAACCCTAAGAGACCTAACCCTGAACGGATCTCTAAACCTCAGCTGTGCACGGCATGTACCTAACCCTAACCCTAACCCTAACCCTAACCCTAACCCTAACCCTAACCCTAACCCTAACCCTAAAAGACCTAACCCTAAACGGAACTCTAAACCTACAGCTGTGCATGGCATGTACCTAACCCTAACCCTAACCCTAACCCTAACCTTAACCCTAAGCCTAAGAGACCTAACCGTAAATGGAACTCTAAACCTCAGCTGTGCATGGCATGTACCTAACCCTAACCCTAACCCTAACCCTAACCCTAACCCTAACCCTAACCCTAACCCTAACCCTAACCCTAACCCTAAAAGACCTAACCCTAAACGGAACTCTAAACCTCAGCTGTGCGTGGCATGTACCTAACCCTAACCCTAACCCTAACCCTAACCCTAACCCTAAGAGACCTAACCCTAAACGGAACTCAACACCTCAGCTGTGCATGGCATGTACCTAACCCTAACCCTAACCCTAACCCTAACCCTAACCCTAACCCTAACCCTAACCCTAACCCTAAGAGACCTATCCCTAAACGGAATTCAAAACCTCAGCTGTGCATGGCATGTACCTAACCCTAACCCTAACCCTAACCCTAACCCGAACCCTAAAAGACCTAACCCTAAACGGAACTCTAAACCTCAGCTGTGCATGGCATGTACCTAACCTTAACCCTAACCCTAACCCTAACCCTAACCCTAACCCTAACCCTAACCCTAACCCTAACCCTAACCCTAACCCTAACCCTAAGAGACCTAACCCTAAACGGAACTCAAAACCTCAGCTGTGCATGGCATGTACCTAACCCTAACCCTAACCCTAACCCTAACCCTAACCCTAACCCTAAAAGACCTAACCCTAAACGGAACTCTAAACCTCAGCTGTGCATGGCATGTACCTAACCCTAATCCTAACCCTAACCCTAAAGAGACCTAACCCTAAATGGAACTCAAAACCTCATCTGTGCTTGGCATGTACCTTACCCTAACCCTAACCCTAACACTAACCCTAACCCTAACCCTAACCCTAACCCTAAGAGACCTAACCCTAAACGGAACTCTAAACCTCAGCTATGCATGGCATGTACCTAACCCTAACCCTAACACTAACCCTAACCCTAACCCTAACCCTAACCCTAACCCTAACCCTAACCCTAACCCTAACCCTAACCCTAACCCTAACCCTAAAAGACCTAACCCTAAACGGAACTCTAAACCTACAGCTGTGCATGGCATGTACCTAACCCTAACCCTAACCCTAACCCTAACCCTAACCCTAACCCTAATAGACCTAACCCTAAACGGGACTCTAAACCTCAGCTGTGCATGGCATGTACCTAACCCTAACCCTAACCCTAACCCTAACCCTAACCCTAACCCTAACCCTAACCCTAAGAGACTTAACCCTAAATGGAACTCTAAACCTCATCTGTGCTTGGCATGTACCTTACCCTAACCCTAACCCTAACACTAACCCTAACCCTAACCCTAACCCTAACCCTAAGAGACCTAACCCTAAACGGAACTCTAAACCTCAGCTATGCATGGCATGTACCTAACCCTAACCCTAACCCTAACCCTAACCCTAACCCTAACCCTAACCCTAACCCTAACCCTAACCCTAACCCTAAAAGACCTAACCCTAAACGGAACTCAAAACCTCAGCTGTGCATGGCATGTACCTAACCCTAACCCTAACCCTAACCCTAACCCTAACCCTAACCCTAACCCTAACCCTAACCCTAAGAGACCTAACCCTAAACGGAATTCAAAACCTCAGCTGTGCATGGCATGTACCTAACCCTAACCCTAACCCTAACCCTAACCCTAACCCTAAGAGACCTAACCCTAAACAGAACTCAAATCCTAAGCTGTGCTTGGCATGTACCTAACCCTAACCCTAACCCTAACCGTAAGAGACCTAACCCTGAACGGAACTCTAAACCTCAGCTATGCATGGCATGTACCTAACCCTAACCCTAACCCTAACCCTAACCCTAACCCTAACCCTAATAGACCTAACCCTAAACGGGACTCTAAACCTCAGCTGTGCATGGCATGTACCTAACCCTAACCCTAACCCTAACCCTAACCCTAACCCTAACCCTAACCCTAACCCTAAGAGACTTAACCCTAAATGGAACTCTAAACCTCATCTGTGCTTGGCATGTACCTTACCCTAACCCTAACCCTAACACTAACCCTAACCCTAACCCTAACCCTAACCCTAAGAGACCTAACCCTAAACGGAACTCTAAACCTCAGCTATGCATGGCATGTACCTAACCCTAACCCTAACCCTAACCCTAACCCTAACCCTAACCCTAACCCTAACCCTAACCCTAACCCTAACCCTAAAAGACCTAACCCTAAACGGAACTCAAAACCTCAGCTGTGCATGGCATGTACCTAACCCTAACCCTAACCCTAACCCTAACCCTAACCCTAACCCTAACCCTAACCCTAACCCTAAGAGACCTAACCCTAAACGGAATTCAAAACCTCAGCTGTGCATGGCATGTACCTAACCCTAACCCTAACCCTAACCCTAACCCTAACCCTAAGAGACCTAACCCTAAACAGAACTCAAATCCTAAGCTGTGCTTGGCATGTACCTAACCCTAACCCTAACCCTAACCGTAAGAGACCTAACCCTGAACGGAACTCTAAACCTCAGCTATGCATGGCATGTACCTAACCCTAACCCTAACCCTAACCCTAACCCTAACCCTAACCCTAACCCTAACCCTAACCCTAACCCTAACCCTAACCCTAACCCTAACCCTAACCCTAAAAGACCTAACCCTAAACGGAACTCTAAACCTACAGCTGTGCGTGGCATGTACCTAACCCTAAGACTAACCCTAACCCTAACCCTAACCCTAACCGTAACCCTAACCCTAACCCTAACCCTAAGAGACCTAACCCTAAACGGAACTCAAAACCTAAGCTGTGCTTGGCATGTACCTAACCATAACCCTAACCCTAACCCTAACCCTAAGAGACCTAACCCTGAACGGATCTCTAAACCTCAGCTGTGCACGGCATGTACCTAACCCTAACCCTAACCCTAACCCTAACCCTAACCCTAACACTAACCCTAACCCTAACCCTAACCCTAACCCTAACCCTAACCCTAACCCTAACCCAAAAAGACCTAACCCTAAACGGAACTCTAAACCTACAGCTGTGCATGGCATGTACCTAACCCTAACCCTAACCCTAACCCTAACCCTAACCTTAACCCTAAGCCTAAGAGACCTAACCCTAAACAAAACTCTAAACCTCAGCTGTGCATGGCATGTACCTAACCCTAACCCTAACCCTAACCCTAACCCTAACCCTAACCCTAACCCTAACCCTAACCCTAACCCTAACCCTAACCCTAACCCTAACCCTAAAAGACCTAACCCTAAACGGAACTCTAAACCTCAGCTGTGCGTGGCATGTACCTAACCGTAACCCTAACCCTAACCCTAACCCTAACCCTAAGAGACCTAACCCTAAACGGAACTCAACACCTCAGCTGTGCATGGCATGTACCTAACCCTAACCCTAACCCTAACCCTAACCCTAACCCTAACCCTAACCCTAACCCTAACCCTAAGAGACCTATCCCTAAACGGAATTCAAAACCTCAGCTGTGCATGGCATGTACCTAACCCTAACCCTAACCCTAACCCTAACCCTAACCCTAAAAGACCTAACCCTAAACGGAACTCTAAACCTCAGCTGTGCATGGCATGTACCTAACCTTAACCCTAACCCTAACCCTAACCCTAACCCTAACCCTAACCCTAACCCTAACTCTAACCCTAACCCTAACCCTAAGAGACCTAACCCTAAATGGAACTCAAAACCTCATCTGTGCTTGGCATGTACCTAACCCTAACCCTAACCCTAACCCTAACCGTAACCCTAACCGTAACCCTAACCCTAACCCTAACCCTAACCCTAACCCTAACCCTAACCCTAACCCTAACCCTAACCCTAACCCTAACCCTAAAAGACCTAACCCTAAACGGAACTCTAAACCTACAGCTGTGCGTGGCATGTACCTAACCCTAACCCTAACCCTAACCCTAACCCTAACCCTAACCGTAACCCTAACCCTAACCCTAACCCTAAGAGACCTAACCCTAAACGGAACTCAAAACCTAAGCTGTGCTTGGCATGTACCTAACCCTAACCCTAACCCTAACCCTAACCCTAAGAGACCTAACCCTGAACGGATCTCTAAACCTCAGCTGTGCACGGCATGTACCTAACCCTAACCCTAACCCTAACCCTAACCCTAACCCTAACCCTAACCCTAACCCTAACCCTAACCCTAAAAGACCTAACCCTAAACGGAACTCTAAACCTACAGCTGTGCATGGCATGTACCTAACCCTAACCCTAACCCTAACCCTAACCTTAACCCTAAGCCTAAGAGACCTAACCGTAAACGGAACTCTAAACCTCAGCTGTGCATGGCATGTACCTAACCCTAACCCTAACCCTAACCCTAACCCTAACCCTAACCCTAACCCTAACCCTAACCCTAACCCTAACCCTAAAAGACCTAACCCTAAACGGAACTCTAAACCTCAGCTGTGCGTGGCATGTACCTAACCCTAACCCTAACCCTAACCCTAACCCTAACCCTAAGAGACCTAACCCTAAACGGAACTCAACACCTCAGCTGTGCATGGCATGTACCTAACCCTAACCCTAACCCTAACCCTAACCCTAACCCTAACCCTAACCCTAACCCTAAGAGACCTATCCCTAAACGGAATTCAAAACCTCAGCTGTGCATGGCATGTACCTAACCCTAACCCTAACCCTAACCCTAACCCGAACCCTAAAAGACCTAACCCTAAACGGAACTCTAAACCTCAGCTGTGCATGGCATGTACCTAACCTTAACCCTAACCCTAACCCTAACCCTAACCCTAACCCTAACCCTAACCCTAACCCTAACCCTAACCCTAACCCTAACCCTAAGAGACCTAACCCTAAACGGAACTCAAAACCTCAGCTGTGCATGGCATGTACCTAACCCTAACCCTAAC
>NW_026599595.1:45000-55000 GCF_023634155.1 Falco peregrinus | reverse complement strand
CCCTAACCCTAACCCTAACCCTAACCCTAACCCTAACCCTAACCCTAACCCTAACCCTAAAAGACCTAACCCTAAACGGAACTCAAAACCTCAGCTGTGCATGGCATGTACCTAACCCTAACCCTAACCCTAACCCTAACCCTAACCCTAACCCTAACCCTAACCCTAAGAGACCTAACCCTAAACGGAATTCAAAACCTCAGCTGTGCATGGCATGTACCTAACCCTAACCCTAACCCTAACCCTAACCCTAACCCTAAAAGACCTAACCCTAAACGGAACTCTAAACCTCAGCTGTGCATGGCATGTACCTAACCTTAACCCTAACCCTAACCCTAACCCTAACCCTAACCCTAACCCTAACCCTAACCCTAACCCTAACCCTAAGAGACCTAACCCTAAACGGAACTCAAAACCTCAGTAGTGCATGGCATGTACCTAACCCTAACCCTAACCCTAACCCTAACCCTAACCCTAAAAGACCTAACCCTAAACGGAACTCTAAACCTCAGCTGTGCATGGCATGTACCTAACCCTAACCCTAACCCTAACCCTAAGAGACCTAACCCTAAATGGAACTCAAAACCTCATCTGTGCTTGGCATGTACCTTACCCTAACCCTAACCCTAACACTAACCCTAACCCTAACCCTAACCCTAACCCTAACCCTAAGAGACCTAACCCTAAACGGAACTCTAAACCTCAGCTATGCATGGCATGTACCTAACCCTAACCCTAACACTAACCCTAACCCTAACCCTAACCCTAACCCTAACCCTAACCCTAACCCTAACCCTAACCCTAACCCTAACCCTAACCCTAACCCTAACCCTAACCCTAAAAGACCTAACCCTAAACGGAACTCTAAACCTACAGCTGTGCATGGCATGTACCTAACCCTAACCCTAACACTAACCCTAACCCTAACCCTAACCCTAACCCTAAAAGACCTAACCCTAAATGGAACTCAAAACCTCAGCTGTGCATGGCATGTACCTAACCCTAACCCTAACCCTAACCCTAACCCTAACCCTAACCCTAACCCTAACCCTAACCCTAAGAGACCTAACCCTAAACGGAATTCAAAACCTCAGCTGTGCATGGCATGTACCTAAACCTAACCCTAACCCTAACCCTAACCCTAACCCTAACCCTAAAAGACCTAACCCTAAACGGAACTCTAAACCTCAGCTGTGCATGGCATGTACCTAACCCTAACTCTAACCCTAACCCTAACCCTAAGAGACCTAACCCTAAATGGAACTCAAAACCTCATCTGTGCTTGGCATGTACCTAACCCTAACCCTAACCCTAACCCTAACCGTAACCCTAACCGTAACCCTAACCCTAACCCTAACCCTAACCCTAACCCTAACCCTAACCCTAACCCTAACCCTAACCCTAACCCTAACCCTAACCCTAAAAGACCTAACCCTAAACGGAACTCTAAACCTACAGCTGTGCGTGGCATGTACCTAACCCTAACCCTAACCCTAACCCTAACCCTAACCCTAACCGTAACCCTAAACCTAACCCTAACCCTAAGAGACCTAACCCTGAACGGATCTCTAAACCTCAGCTGTGCACGGCATGTACCTAACCCTAACCCTAACCCTAACCCTAACCCTAACCCTAACACTAACCCTAACCCTAACCCTAACCCTAACCCTAACCCTAACCCTAACCCTAACCCTAAAAGACCTAACCCTAAACGGAACTCTAAACCTACAGCTGTGCATGGCATGTACCTAACCCTAACCCTAACCCTAACCCTAACCTTAACCCTAAGCCTAAGAGACCTAACCGTAAACGGAACTCTAAACCTCAGCTGTGCATGGCATGTACCTAACCCTAACCCTAACCCTAACCCTAACCCTAACCCTAACCCTAACCCTAACCCTAACCCTAACCCTAACCCTAACCCTAACCCTAAAAGACCTAACCCTAAACGGAACTCTAAACCTCAGCTGTGCGTGGCATGTACCTAACCCTAACCCTAACCCTAACCCTAACCCTAACCCTAAGAGACCTAACCCTAAACGGAACTCAACACCTCAGCTGTGCATGGCATGTACCTAACCCTAACCCTAACCCTAACCCTAACCCTAACCCTAACCCTAACCCTAAGAGACCTATCCCTAAACGGAATTCAAAACCTCAGCTGTGCATGGCATGTACCTAACCCTAACCCTAACCCTAACCCTAACCCTAACCCTAAAAGACCTAACCCTAAACGGAACTCTAAACCTCAGCTGTGCATGGCATGTACCTAACCTTAACCCTAACCCTAACCCTAACCCTAACCCTAACCCTAACCCTAACCCTAACCCTAACCCTAACCCTAACCCTAACCCTAACCCTAACCCTAAGAGACCTAACCCTAAACGGAACTCAAAACCTCAGCTGTGCGTGGCATGTACCTAACCCTAACCCTAACCCTAACCCTAACCCTAACCCTAAGAGACCTAACCCTAAACGGAACTCAACACCTCAGCTGTGCATGGCATGTACCTAACCCTAACCCTAACCCTAACCCTAACCCTAACCCTAACCCTAACCCTAACCCTAAGAGACCTATCCCTAAACGGAATTCAAAACCTCAGCTGTGCATGGCATGTACCTAACCCTAACCCTAACCCTAACCCTAACCCTAACCCTAAAAGACCTAACCCTAAACGGAACTCTAAACCTCAGCTGTGCATGGCATGTACCTAACCTTAACCCTAACCCTAACCCTAACCCTAACCCTAACCCTAACCCTAACCCTAACCCTAACCCTAACCCTAACCCTAACCCTAAGAGACCTAACCCTAAACGGAACTCAAAACCTCAGCTGTGCATGGCATGTACCTAACCCTAACCCTAACCCTAACCCTAACCCTAACCCTAAAAGACCTAACCCTAAACGGAACTCTAAACCTCAGCTGTGCATGGCATGTACCTAACCCTAATCCTAACCCTAACCCTAAAGAGACCTAACCCTAAATGGAACTCAAAACCTCATCTGTGCTTGGCATGTACCTTACCCTAACCCTAACCCTAACACTAACCCTAACCCTAACCCTAACCCTAACCCTAAGAGACCTAACCCTAAACGGAACTCTAAACCTCAGCTATGCATGGCATGTACCTAACCCTAACCCTAACACTAACCCTAACCCTAACCCTAACCCTAACCCTAACCCTAACCCTAACCCTAACCATAACCCTAACCCTAACCCTAACCCTAAAAGACCTAACCCTAAACGGAACTCTAAACCTACAGCTGTGCATGGCATGTACCTAACCCTAACCCTAACCCTAAC
The DNA here is from genome assembly GCF_023634155.1 of Falco peregrinus. Classification (NCBI taxonomy): domain Eukaryota; kingdom Metazoa; phylum Chordata; class Aves; order Falconiformes; family Falconidae; genus Falco; species Falco peregrinus. Next base: position 51,695 of record NW_026599595.1, on the reverse strand, counting down.
CCTAACCCTAACCCTAACCCTAATAGACCTAACCCTAAACGGGACTCTAAACCTCAGCTGTGCATGGCATGTACCTAACCCTAACCCTAACCCTAACCCTAACCCTAACCCTAACCCTAACCCTAAGAGACTTAACCCTAAATGGAACTCTAAACCTCATCTGTGCTTGGCATGTACCTTACCCTAACCCTAACCCTAACACTAACCCTAACCCTAACCCTAACCCTAACCCTAAGAGACCTAACCCTAAACGGAACTCTAAACCTCAGCTATGCATGGCATGTACCTAACCCTAACCCTAACCCTAACCCTAACCCTAACCCTAACCCTAACCCTAACCCTAACCCTAACCCTAACCCTAAAAGACCTAACCCTAAACGGAACTCAAAACCTCAGCTGTGCATGGCATGTACCTAACCCTAACCCTAACCCTAACCCTAACCCTAACCCTAACCCTAACCCTAACCCTAACCCTAACCCTAAGAGACCTAACCCTAAACGGAATTCAAAACCTCAGCTGTGCATGGCATGTACCTAACCCTAACCCTAACCCTAACCCTAACCCTAACCCTAAAAGACCTAACCCTAAACGGAACTCTAAACCTCAGCTGTGCATGGCATGTACCTAACCTTAACCCTAACCCTAACCCTAACCCTAACCCTAACCCTAACCCTAACCCTAACCCTAACCCTAACCCTAACCCTAACCCTAAGAGACCTAACCCTAAACGGAACTCAAAACCTCAGCTGTGCATGGCATGTACCTAACCCTAACCCTAACCCTAACCCTAACCCTAACCCTAAAAGACCTAACCCTAAACGGAACTCTAAACCTCAGCTGTGCATGGCATGTACCTAACCCTAACCCTAACCCTAACCCTAAGAGACCTAACCCTAAATGGAACTCAAAACCTCATCTGTGCTTGGCATGTACCTTACCCTAACCCTAACCCTAACACTAACCCTAACCCTAACCCTAACCCTAACCCTAAGAGACCTAACCCTAAACGGAACTCTAAACCTCAGCTATGCATGGCATGTACCTAACCCTAACCCTAACACTAACCCTAACCCTAACCCTAACCCTAACCCTAACCCTAACCCTAACCCTAACCCTAACCCTAACCCTAACCCTAACCCTAACCCTAACCCTAAAAGACCTAACCCTAAACGGAACTCTAAACCTACAGCTGTGCATGGCATGTACCTAACCCTAACCCTAACACTAACCCTAACCCTAACCCTAACCCTAACCCTAAAAGACCTAACCCTAAATGGAACTCAAAACCTCAGCTGTGCATGGCATGTACCTAACCCTAACCCTAACCCTAACCCTAACCCTAACCCTAACCCTAACCCTAACCCTAAGAGACCTAACCCTAAACGGAATTCAAAACCTCAGCTGTGCATGGCATGTACCTAAACCTAACCCTAACCCTAACCCTAACCCTAACCCTAACCCTAAAAGACCTAACCCTAAACGGAACTCTAAACCTCAGCTGTGCATGGCATGTACCTAACCCTAACTCTAACCCTAACCCTAACCCTAAGAGACCTAACCCTAAATGGAACTCAAAACCTCATCTGTGCTTGGCATGTACCTAACCCTAACCCTAACCCTGACCCTAACCGTAACCCTAACCGTAACCCTAACCCTAACCCTAACCCTAACCCTAACCCTAACCCTAACCCTAACCCTAACCCTAACCCTAACCCTAACCCTAACCCTAAAAGACCTAACCCTAAACGGAACTCTAAACCTACAGCTGTGCGTGGCATGTACCTAACCCTAACCCTAACCCTAACCCTAACCCTAACCCTAACCGTAACCCTAAACCTAACCCTAACCCTAAGAGACCTAACCCTGAACGGATCTCTAAACCTCAGCTGTGCACGGCATGTACCTAACCCTAACCCTAACCCTAACCCTAACCCTAACCCTAACACTAACCCTAACCCTAACCCTAACCCTAACCCTAACCCTAACCCTAACCCTAACCCTAAAAGACCTAACCCTAAACGGAACTCTAAACCTACAGCTGTGCATGGCATGTACCTAACCCTAACCCTAACCCTAACCCTAACCTTAACCCTAAGCCTAAGAGACCTAACCGTAAACGGAACTCTAAACCTCAGCTGTGCATGGCATGTACCTAACCCTAACCCTAACCCTAACCCTAACCCTAACCCTAACCCTAACCCTAACCCTAACCCTAACCCTAACCCTAACCCTAAAAGACCTAACCCTAAACGGAACTCTAAACCTCAGCTGTGCGTGGCATGTACCTAACCCTAACCCTAACCCTAACCCTAACCCTAACCCTAAGAGACCTAACCCTAAACGGAACTCAACACCTCAGCTGTGCATGGCATGTACCTAACCCTAACCCTAACCCTAACCCTAACCCTAACCCTAACCCTAACCCTAAGAGACCTATCCCTAAACGGAATTCAAAACCTCAGCTGTGCATGGCATGTACCTAACCCTAACCCTAACCCTAACCCTAACCCTAACCCTAACCCTAAAAGACCTAACCCTAAACGGAACTCTAAACCTCAGCTGTGCATGGCATGTACCTAACCTTAACCCTAACCCTAACCCTAACCCTAACCCTAACCCTAACCCTAACCCTAACCCTAACCCTAACCCTAAGAGACCTAACCCTAAACGGAACTCAAAACCTCAGCTGTGCATGGCATGTACCTAACCCTAACCCTAACCCTAACCCTAACCCTAACCCTAAAAGACCTAACCCTAAACGGAACTCTAAACCTCAGCTGTGCATGGCATGTACCTAACCCTAACCCTAACCCTAACCCTAAATAGACCTAACCCTAAATGGAACTCAAAACCTCATCTGTGCTTGGCATGTACCTTACCCTAACCCTAACCCTAACACTAACCCTAACCCTAACCCTAACCCTAACCCTAAGAGACCTAACCCTAAACGGAACTCTAAACCTCAGCTATGCAAGGCATGTACCTAACCCTAACCCTAACACTAACCCTAACCCTAACCCTAACCCTAACCCTAACCCTAACCCTAACCCTAACCCTAACCCTAACCCTAAGAGACCTAACCCTAAACGGAACTCAAAACCTCAGCTGTGCATGGCATGTACCTAACCCTAACCCTAACCCTAACCCTAAGAGACCTAACCCTAAATGGAACTCAAAACCTCATCTGTGCTTGGCATGTACCTTACCCTAACCCTAACCCTAACACTAACCCTAACCCTAACCCTAACCCTAACCCTAAGAGACCTAACCCTAAACGGAACTCTAAACCTCAGCTATGCATGGCATGTACCTAACCCTAACCCTAACACTAACCCTAACCCTAACCCTAACCCTAACCCTAACCCTAACCCTAACCCTAACCCTAACCCTAACCCTAACCCTAACCCTAACCCTAAAAGACCTAACCCTAAACGGAACTCTAAACCTACAGCTGTGCATGGCATGTACCTAACCCTAACCCTAACACTAACCCTAACCCTAACCCTAACCCTAACCCTAAAAGACCTAACCCTAAATGGAACTCAAAACCTCAGCTGTGCATGGCATGTACCTAACCCTAACCCTAACCCTAACCCTAACCCTAACCCTAACCCTAACCCTAACCCTAAGAGACCTAACCCTAAACGGAATTCAAAACCTCAGCTGTGCATGGCATGTACCTAAACCTAACCCTAACCCTAACCCTAACCCTAACCCTAACCCTAAAAGACCTAACCCTAAACGGAACTCTAAACCTCAGCTGTGCATGGCATGTACCTAACCCTAACTCTAACCCTAACCCTAACCCTAAGAGACCTAACCCTAAATGGAACTCAAAACCTCATCTGTGCTTGGCATGTACCTAACCCTAACCCTAACCCTAACCCTAACCGTAACCCTAACCGTAACCCTAACCCTAACCCTAACCCTAACCCTAACCCTAACCCTAACCCTAACCCTAACCCTAACCCTAACCCTAACCCTAACCCTAAAAGACCTAACCCTAAACGGAACTCTAAACCTACAGCTGTGCGTGGCATGTACCTAACCCTAACCCTAACCCTAACCCTAACCCTAACCCTAACCGTAACCCTAAACCTAACCCTAACCCTAAGAGACCTAACCCTGAACGGATCTCTAAACCTCAGCTGTGCACGGCATGTACCTAACCCTAACCCTAACCCTAACCCTAACCCTAACCCTAACACTAACCCTAACCCTAACCCTAACCCTAACCCTAACCCTAACCCTAACCCTAACCCTAAAAGACCTAACCCTAAACGGAACTCTAAACCTACAGCTGTGCATGGCATGTACCTAACCCTAACCCTAACCCTAACCCTAACCTTAACCCTAAGCCTAAGAGACCTAACCGTAAACGGAACTCTAAACCTCAGCTGTGCATGGCATGTACCTAACCCTAACCCTAACCCTAACCCTAACCCTAACCCTAACCCTAACCCTAACCCTAACCCTAACCCTAACCCTAACCCTAAAAGACCTAACCCTAAACGGAACTCTAAACCTCAGCTGTGCGTGGCATGTACCTAACCCTAACCCTAACCCTAACCCTAACCCTAACCCTAAGAGACCTAACCCTAAACGGAACTCAACACCTCAGCTGTGCATGGCATGTACCTAACCCTAACCCTAACCCTAACCCTAACCCTAACCCTAACCCTAACCCTAAGAGACCTATCCCTAAACGGAATTCAAAACCTCAGCTGTGCATGGCATGTACCTAACCCTAACCCTAACCCTAACCCTAACCCTAACCCTAAAAGACCTAACCCTAAACGGAACTCTAAACCTCAGCTGTGCATGGCATGTACCTAACCTTAACCCTAACCCTAACCCTAACCCTAACCCTAACCCTAACCCTAACCCTAACCCTAACCCTAACCCTAACCCTAACCCTAAGAGACCTAACCCTAAACGGAACTCAAAACCTCAGCTGTGCATGGCATGTACCTAACCCTAACCCTAACCCTAACCCTAACCCTAACCCTAAAAGACCTAACCCTAAACGGAACTCTAAACCTCAGCTGTGCATGGCATGTACCTAACCCTAACCCTAACCCTAACCCTAAATAGACCTAACCCTAAATGGAACTCAAAACCTCATCTGTGCTTGGCATGTACCTTACCCTAACCCTAACCCTAACACTAACCCTAACCCTAACCCTAACCCTAACCCTAAGAGACCTAACCCTAAACGGAACTCTAAACCTCAGCTATGCAAGGCATGTACCTAACCCTAACCCTAACACTAACCCTAACCCTAACCCTAACCCTAACCCTAACCCTAACCCTAACCCTAACCCTAACCCTAACCCTAACCCTAACCCTAACCCTAACCCTAACCCTAAAAGACCTAACCCTAAACGGAACTCTAAACCTACAGCTGTGCATGGCATGTACCTAACCCTAACCCTAACCCTAACCCTAACCCTAACCCTAACCCTAAAAGACCTAACCCTAAACGGAACTCTAAACCTCAGCTGTGCATGGCATGTACCTAACCCTAACCCTAACCCTAACCCTAACCCTAACCCTAACCCTAACCCTAAGAGACCTAACCCTAAATGGAACTCAAAACCTCATCTGTGCTTGGCATGTACCTTACCCTAACCCTAACCCTAACACTAACCCTAACCCTAACCCTAACCCTAACCCTAAGAGACCTAACCCTAAACGGAACTCTAAACCTCAGCTATGCATGGCATGTACCTAACCCTAACCCTAACCCTAACCCTAACCCTAACCCTAACCCTAACCCTAACCCTAACCCTAACCCTAACCCTAAAAGACCTAACCCTAAACGGAACTCAAAACCTCAGCTGTGCATGGCATGTACCTAACCCTAACCCTAACCCTAACCCTAACCCTAACCCTAACCCTAACCCTAACCCTAACCCTAAGAGACCTAACCCTAAACGGAATTCAAAACCTCAGCTGTGCATGGCATGTACCTAAAACTAACCCTAACCCTAACCCTAACCCTAACCCTAACCCTAAAAGACCTAACCCTAAACGGAACTCTAAACCTACAGCTGTGCATGGCATGTACCTAACCCTAACCCTAACCCTAACCCTAACCCTAACCCTAACCCTAAAAGACCTAACCCTAAACGGAACTCTAAACCTCAGCTGTGCATGGCATGTACCTAACCCTAACTCTAACCCTAACCCTAACCCTAAGAGACCTAACCCTAAATGGAACTCAAAACCTCATCTGTGCTTGGCATGTACCTAACCCTAACCCTAACCCTAACCGTAACCCTAACCGTAACCCTAACCCTAACCCTAACCCTAACCCTAACCCTAACCCTAACCCTAACCCTAACCCTAACCCTAAAAGACCTAACCCTAAACGGAACTCTAAACCTACAGCTGTGCGTGGCATGTACCTAACCCTAACCCTAACCCTAACCCTAACCCTAACCCTAACCGTAACCCTAACCCTAACCCTAACCCTAAGAGACCTAACCCTAAACGGAACTCAAAACCTAAGCTGTGCTTGGCATGTACCTAACCCTAACCCTAACCCTAACCCTAACCCTAAGAGACCTAACCCTGAACGGATCTCTAAACCTCAGCTGTGCACGGCATGTACCTAACCCTAACCCTAACCCTAACCCTAACCCTAACCCTAACACTAACCCTAACCCTAACCCTAACCCTAACCCTAACC
>NW_026599595.1:30000-35000 GCF_023634155.1 Falco peregrinus | reverse complement strand
TAAAAGACCTAACCCTAAACGGAACTCTAAACCTACAGCTGTGCATGGCATGTACCTAACCCTAACCCTAACCCTAACCCTAACCCTAACCCTAACCCTAAAAGACCTAACCCTAAACGGAACTCTAAACCTCAGCTGTGCATGGCATGTACCTAACCCTAACCCTAACCCTAACCCTAACCCTAACCCTAACCCTAACCCTAACCCTAAGAGACCTAACCCTAAATGGAACTCAAAACCTCATCTGTGCTTGGCATGTACCTTACCCTAACCCTAACCCTAACACTAACCCTAACCCTAACCCTAACCCTAACCCTAAGAGACCTAACCCTAAACGGAACTCTAAACCTCAGCTATGCATGGCATGTACCTAACCCTAACCCTAACCCTAACCCTAACCCTAACCCTAACCCTAACCCTAACCCTAACCCTAACCCTAAAAGACCTAACCCTAAACGGAACTCAAAACCTCAGCTGTGCATGGCATGTACCTAACCCTAACCCTAACCCTAACCCTAACCCTAACCCTAACCCTAACCCTAAGAGACCTAACCCTAAACGGAATTCAAAACCTCAGCTGTGCATGGCATGTACCTAAACCTAACCCTAACCCTAACCCTAACCCTAACCCTAACCCTAAAAGACCTAACCCTAAACGGAACTCTAAACCTACAGCTGTGCATGGCATGTACCTAACCCTAACCCTAACCCTAACCCTAACCCTAACCCTAACCCTAACCCTAACCCTAAAAGACCTAACCCTAAACGGAACTCTAAACCTCAGCTGTGCATGGCATGTACCTAACCCTAACTCTAACCCTAACCCTAACCCTAAGAGACCTAACCCTAAATGGAACTCAAAACCTCATCTGTGCTTGGCATGTACCTAACCCTAACCCTAACCCTAACCCTAACCGTAACCCTAACCGTAACCGTAACCCTAACCCTAACCCTAACCCTAACCCTAACCCTAACCCTAACCCTAACCCTAACCCTAACCCTAACCCTAAAAGACCTAACCCTAAACGGAACTCTAAACCTACAGCTGTGCGTGGCATGTACCTAACCCTAACCCTAACCCTAACCCTAACCCTAACCCTAACCCTAACCCTAACCGTAACCCTAACCCTAACCCTAACCCTAAGAGACCTAACCCTAAACGGAACTCAAAACCTAAGCTGTGCTTGGCATGTACCTAACCCTAACCCTAACCCTAACCCTAACCCTAAGAGACCTAACCCTGAACGGATCTCTAAACCTCAGCTGTGCACGGCATGTACCTAACCCTAACCCTAACCCTAACCCTAACCCTAACCCTAACACTAACCCTAACCCTAACCCTAACCCTAACCCTAACCCTAACCCTAACCCTAACCCTAAAAGACCTAACCCTAAACGGAACTCTAAACCTACAGCTGTGCATGGCATGTACCTAACCCTAACCCTAACCCTAACCCTAACCCTAACCTTAACCCTAAGCCTAAGAGACCTAACCCTAAACGGAACTCTAAACCTCAGCTGTGCATGGCATGTACCTAACCCTAACCCTAACCCTAACCCTAACCCTAACCCTAACCCTAACCCTAACCCTAACCCTAACCCTAACCCTAAAAGACCTAACCCTAAACGGAACTCTAAACCTCAGCTGTGCGTGGCATGTACCTAACCCTAACCCTAACCCTAACCCTAACCCTAACCCTAAGAGACCTAACCCTAAACGGAACTCAACACCTCAGCTGTGCATGGCATGTACCTAACCCTAACCCTAACCCTAACCCTAACCCTAACCCTAACCCTAACCCTAACCCTAAGAGACCTATCCCTAAACGGAATTCAAAACCTCAGCTGTGCATGGCATGTACCTAACCCTAACCCTAACCCTAACCCTAACCCTAACCCTAAAAGACCTAACCCTAAACGGAACTCTAAACCTCAGCTGTGCATGGCATGTACCTAACCTTAACCCTAACCCTAACCCTAACCCTAACCCTAACCCTAACCCTAACCCTAACCCTAACCCTAACCCTAACCCTAACCCTAACCCTAACCCTAAGAGACCTAACCCTAAACGGAACTCAAAACCTCAGCTGTGCATGGCATGTACCTAACCCTAACCCTAACCCTAACCCTAACCCTAACCCTAAAAGACCTAACCCTAAACGGAACTCTAAACCTCAGCTGTGCATGGCATGTACCTAACCCTAACCCTAACCCTAACCCTAAGAGACCTAACCCTAAATGGAACTCAAAACCTCATCTGTGCTTGGCATGTACCTTACCCTAACCCTAACCCTAACACTAACCCTAACCCTAACCCTAACCCTAACCCTAAGAGACCTAACCCTAAACGGAACTCTAAACCTCAGCTATGCATGGCATGTACCTAACCCTAACCCTAACACTAACCCTAACCCTAACCCTAACCCTAACCCTAACCCTAACCCTAACCCTAACCCTAACCCTAACCCTAACCCTAACCCTAACCCTAACCCTAACCCTAACCCTAAAAGACCTAACCCTAAACGGAACTCTAAACCTACAGCTGTGCATGGCATGTACCTAACCCTAACCCTAACCCTAACCCTAACCCTAACCCTAACCCTAAAAGACCTAACCCTAAACGGAACTCTAAACCTCAGCTGTGCATGGCATGTACCTAACCCTAACCCTAACCCTAACCCTAACCCTAACCCTAACCCTAACCCTAACCCTAAGAGACCTAACCCTAAATGGAACTCAAAACCTCATCTGTGCTTGGCATGTACCTTACCCTAACCCTAACCCTAACACTAACCCTAACCCTAACCCTAACCCTAACCCTAAGAGACCTAACCCTAAACGGAACTCTAAACCTCAGCTATGCATGGCATGTACCTAACCCTAACCCTAACCCTAACCCTAACCCTAACCCTAACCCTAACCCTAACCCTAAAAGACCTAACCCTAAACGGAACTCAAAACCTCAGCTGTGCATGGCATGTACCTAACCCTAACCCTAACCCTAACCCTAACCCTAACCCTAACCCTAACCCTAAGAGACCTAACCCTAAACGGAATTCAAAACGTCAGCTGTGCATGGCATGTACCTAAACCTAACCCTAACCCTAACCCTAACCCTAACCCTAACCCTAAAAGACCTAACCCTAAACGGAACTCTAAACCTACAGCTGTGCATGGCATGTACCTAACCCTAACCCTAACCCTAACCCTAACCCTAACCCTAACCCTAAAAGACCTAACCCTAAACGGAACTCTAAACCTCAGCTGTGCATGGCATGTACCTAACCCTAACTCTAATCCTAACCCTAACCCTAAGAGACCTAACCCTAAATGGAACTCAAAACCTCATCTGTGCTTGGCATGTACCTAACCCTAACCCTAACCCTAACCCTAACCGTAACCCTAACCGTAACCCTAACCCTAACCCTAACCCTAACCCTAACCCTAAGAGACCTAACCCTAAACGGAACTCTAAACCTCAGCTGTACATGGCATGTACCTAACCCTAACCCTAACCCTAACCCTAACCCTAACCCTAACCCTAACCCTAACCCTAAAAGACCTAACCCTAAACGGAACTCTAAACCTACAGCTCTGCATGGCATGTACCTAACCCTAACCCTAACCCTAACCCTAACCCTAACCCTAACCGTAACCCTAACCTTAACCCTAACCCTAAGAGACCTAACCCTAAACGGAACTCTAAACCTCAGCTTTGCATGGCATGTACCTAACCCTAACCCTAACCCTAACCCTAATCCTAAACCTAACCCTAATCCTCACCCTAAGAGGCCTAACCCGAGACGGAACTCTAAACCTCAGCTGTGCATGGCATGTACATAACCCTAACCCTAACCCTAACCCTAACCCTAACCCTAACCCTAACCCTAACCCTAACCCTAACCCTAACCCTAACTCTAACCATAAAACTGACCCTAAGAGAGCTAACCCTAAACGGAACTCAAAACCTCAGCTGTGCATGGCATGTACCTAACCCTAACCCTAACCCTAACCTTAACCCTAACCCTAACCCTAACCCTAACCCTAAGAGACCTAACCCTAAACAGAACTCAAATCCTAAGCTGTGCTTGGCAAGTACCTAACCCTAACCCTAACCCTAACCGTAAGAGACCTAACCCTGAAGGGAACTCTAAACCTCAGCTATGCATGGCATGTACCTAACCCTAACCCTAACCCTAACCCTAACCCTAACCCTAATCCTAACCCTAACCCTAACCCTAACCCTAACCCTAACCCTAACCCTAACCCTAACCCTAATAGACCTAACCCTAAACGGGACTCTAAACCTCAGCTGTGCATGGCATGTACCTAACCCTAACCCTAACCCTAACCCTAACCCTAACCCTAACCCTAACCCTAACCCTAACCCTAACCCTAAAAGACCTAACCCTAAACGGAACTCTAAACCTACAGCTGTGCATGGCATGTACCTAACCCTAACCCTAACCCTAACCCTAACCCTAACCGTAACCCTAACCCTAACCCTAACCCTATGAGACCTAACCCTAAACGGAACTCAAAACCTAAGCTGTGCTTGGCATGTACCTAACCCTAACCCTAACCCTAACCCTAACCCTAATCCTAAACCTAACCCTAATCCTCACCCTAAGAGGCCTAACCCGAGACGGAACTCTAAACCTCAGTTGTGCATGGCATGTACCTAACCCTAACCCTAACCCTAACCCTAACCCTAATCCTAAACCTAACCCTAATCCTGACCCTAAGAGGCCTAACCCTAGACGCAACGCTAAACCTCAGCTGTGCATGGCATGTACATAACCCTAACCCTAACCCTAACCGTAACCCTAACCCTAACCCTAACCCTCACCCTAACCCTAACCCTAACCCTAAAACTGACCCTAAGAGAGCTAACCCTAAACGGAACTCTAAACCTCAGCTGTGCATGGCATGTACCTAACCCTAAACCTAACCCTAACCCTAACCCTAAGAGACCTAACCCTAAACGGAACTCTAAACCT